>NC_088249.1:32762500-32855000 GCF_036013445.1 Caloenas nicobarica
TTTCATACACTTGGCCATCTTGAATTAATAGGAGTCAATGAAGATACACATTCTTAAAAACTGCTGCAGCTTCATTGGTCTAATCTATGAACTTTAAAGACCTTCATTTTATGAGCTTTCCTCAGGGTAGGTATTTCAATGTTCTAAAAACAGGGTTATGGACTGTTAAGTTAAGCACATGTTCTGCATCAACATTTTAGTTTCAACAGGTTATTTGGTGCCAAGTTTGCCAGTTAGTATCATCAATCCTGAAATATGTGCTTGTTTGTTTTAACAGGTGTTTTGAGAACAGCACAGGACGGGAGAAAAGCACTGCTAATATATTCATTATCTATTCTTAATTCTGAAAATCCCTTTACCCTTCCCCCCAAAACATGACAAAATTTCACCTCCGGTGTTTAAGATGCAAAGAGATGGAGTTGAAAAGGAGTGTAATGAGTATTTCTGTTATTTCACCATTCTGATGATTTGTCCACTCATTTCTATTGTACGTTATTTCCCATCTAGTAATCGCAGACCTGGGTTTACACACGGTATGAACCATCTACTTACAGAAAACTACCTTCTATTGTGCAACTGATGTTAACTGCAGAATAAAAAAAAAAAAAAAAAAAACTTTAGATGATGAAACATAACCAGGGACTTTCACTCGATCTGTTCTTCTGAAGACCATTTGTTAGTGTTTGCATCAGAGGACACACAGGGAGAAGAAATGAAAACCATCTAAAACCAAAACAGGCTTGCCCACATCAGTTGTTCCACACAACCAAAATAATAGCTTGCTCTTAGAAACGAATAGCAGCGAAACATAACAATAAGATTTACAAGCACACACACACATACACTGCTGTCACATTTGTGGGTCAGTTGAGATGGTGCATCACAATTTTCACAAAATCCACATGCATAGATACACACTTCTTGCAGGTGTTATCTCAGACTTGGTCTGCTGAGAAGTGAAGTGAATCCCCGCAGCGACGTTTGAAGGTTTAAAAGCTCAGTTTTTTGTTTCTAAATGCCTATGAAAACATTGCCTATGCTCAGAGGCCTTTTAAAACAAAACCAAAGCTTTTAAAGCTTCAAAAGCGGTCATGGGAATTTGCTCATCAGGAGGGAATCCTAAATGAAGGCCAAGATTCAGTAGATTCCCCTGGACGTGACAAAAGCCATAGCCTGTCTGCAGATCTACTGTTTCTCATAATAGACGTGGGCTGATTCAAGCAAAACCTGACAAACCTTTGCCCATGCCCTACATTTTACAAAACCTACTTCTAAAAGATTTAATCCTCCCCAGTTTTGTCCTACTATTCCCTGCCACACTATATTAAAAACAAACCAACTCCTACTTTTGTCAATACTTAATGTGCCTAAGAGAAAGACCACCCCCCAAAGTCATCAACTTAAGAAAAAAAAGAAGGGTGGAGGGGGAAGCTAAGCTTGGAACTTCTATTGTTATAACCTCAAATACATACAAGAGAGGAAGGAAACCAACTGACAGTTGCTTTTTAATATGAAAGATGATTTACAGAAGAAAATATTCTAATGCTACATTAAAGGCATAAAATACTTTGAAAAACCTTTTTTTTTAAAAAATCAATATTTTCTACCTATGGCAGTCTAACAATGAGGTAAGAAGTTCTTAACAAGTTGTTTAAAGGACTGTTACAAAAAGGCAGCAAGAAAGTAACATTTGGGTAGATCAAGGCTGCCGAGTCAGTTATTTAAAACATAAGCCTGGTGTAAACGAAGTCTTTCTTCTGAAAGTGTGAGATATAGATTTCACTCATTTTTAAGGTGAAGCACACAAGTAAAAAATCTACGGTTTCACCTGAATTTAATGGTAACATTCCTGCCCACCATGTAACTAACATTCTCCCTTTTCTTTTGGATGCAATAATCTCGTTTTGTTCATTCAAGTTACACTGCACTCCCATGAAATAGGACAGAGAACTCAAAATCAGCATGGAGAACGCATAAGAGTATAGAGCATTATATGGTTTTGTGTGTTCTGACGCAATAACCTTCTCAAATGATCTAAAATAAAATGAATCATGCTATAGCAAACAGCTGTTTGATGGAAGATTGGAATAGAAGACGAACACATGGATCCTCCACTGGACATCTGGCCATGCGTGGATGTATCCTGCTCATTACAGCCACAGTTTGAAGTAGGACCCGTATGTCCAAGAGTACTACAGTGGCAAGCAAAACATGTCCAAGTGAATTGTTCTAGGGTTTGCCTCTGCTGGAGAGTGCTCTTTGCATGGTTTACAAATTATGTGTTACACAAGTTCTCAGTCTCTTCAGAACACCTGAACCTTACAAGGACATTCTCAAAGGAAGCACGTAAAATGTTTATATGTGAATAAATAAGGAAAAAAACAAAACAAAACACACACACACATCCCTATTAATAACACAAGCAACTCCCCTGAGCTCATGTAGAGCAGTCATAGAAAATAACATGAAAAACAAACTCAAATCTATATTCTCTGGCTATACGAAGAAAAGCTTAGAGATAAGAATTTTTTGCTGCACAGGCACAACAAGATTGAATCAATTCTGCTTTCAAATATATAAACTGTGCTCCCATCAACTGCCACTGAAGTCAGAATTTGACCTATTGTGTACTTTACATTCACATCAATGAAGTTGGTAAGAATGCAGAAAATTGCTTTAGAAAGATGTAAAATTCTTTACTAGTTCTAAAATAAAAGGACATCTTATTTCTTTTAAACAAACCAGACTGATAGCCATTTGGAAGAGCTTAAAAGAGGGTTGATTGGCATACAGTAAACCTGAAGTCTGACAGTGTGGACTTCTAGCTAAAATGACATTCTCTTTGGTGGTCCTAGGACTGCAGGATTAGTTTACAAGAAAGCAGAGAGAGGTTTGAAACCAAACCCTGAATGTCACTGATGAATTACCAGATTAGAAAGGCCTGACTATACGAAACATATTCCTGCCCAAATTCAGATTCAGAAAACAAACAACAAATAAAGGGGCAAATCTGTAGTTAAGCCTGAGCTATAGAGTAATAGAATGAATGAAAGATCTTTAAAAAAACCCAAAGAAACAAACAAAAAAAAAAAACCCACACAACAACAACAGAAAAGCCCTTCTTTCATAAAACCTTGCTCATAGACAGAATTTTATGCCAAACTACGCTCGAAGCTGGGAACGTGAACTGCTAATAAGATCTAACTCAGGGAAATAATTAAGATAACCTATTCACTGCTAAATGAAAGTGTTTCGTCTATCAGTGCAGTTATACACTACAGAAGATTTTCTGGAAATGAATAAGGTAGGATGAATTTCATTATTCTGAGACAGAAAAAAAAATAAAGAACAAAATGGAGACATACACAGTGGTTAGCTATTAACTACGTATAACTCAAGTCACTAAAGAAAGTTTGTGAACTTTAGGGAAGTTCATATGTCGTATCTTAAAAGTGAAAGAAAACAGTAAAAACCTACGAGTAATCCAAATCTAAGGAACTTTTTACACTAATACGATAGTCTTTGTTATGTCTTTTTTGACTGGAAAACTGCATTCTTAATTCTCCCTTTGATAAAATAAGAGTATTGCAGTCATTTTTAACTTTTTAAATCCTTGCATGTGAAAAGGACAGAAAACTCAAAATTGTAAGTCATCAGAGATGCTAGCACAGATCTGCCTACCCCATTGCCCTGAAATTAAAGATATCTATATGCATTAAGCATTTTGGTAACCTCTAAATCAAAATTTAATTTTGTAATACTTTAAACTTAGGGAAACTGCCATTTTACACCAAATGGATAAAATATTGCTGACGAAAAAATAAGACTATTAAAACAAAGCATGAATTAAGTCTAATCTAGAAAGATATGTCTAAATTTGCCACCAAAAGAAAAAGGTATGAACGAGGAATTTCTTCTTACTCGAATATACTTTTACATGGTGACAGATGTTCTGTACAAAATGTATTAAGTATCTGACTACACAAAATGAATCTTGAGTGCATGGACTCAGAAGCACATGAAATCTAATCAAATGTCTAATAAGTTAAAACAAACAAAACTTACCAGCTTTCTTTTTAAGAAAAATATTTGTAGCTTGGGAGTACAATGAAAGTGTCAATTGAAAACAAATCCTACAAAGGGCGAGGTGATCAATATTAACCCTGCTGGGGGCCTCTTTATTTCAATAATAGGACACGCAATACACAGAGTTAAGCAATGTATAAGTCTTTGCCAAACTGAAGCCCTACTTTGTTTATCGTAGGCATTTCTGAAAATGGAAGGTCTACGCTGATGGGCACATAGGATCTTTTCATCCTTTGCCATCTCTTGCCTAAAACTATTTACCATCTTCTTAATGCTAATTATTACATTAAAATCTTCAACAAGTGCATAATTGTAATTTGGACTTCTCTTTAACGCTGAGAAATAAAAATCAAAGGCAGTAATGAATCAATAATAAAAAGGTGACAGCCTTTTGACTGTAGAGAAGACATGGGGCTTTAATAATTTTCTGAAAGCACTGGATTGACAGTAAAAGTTACACTCCTTGGATTTTACAAGTTCTATGGACTCAGTATTTTTCATCCAAAACAGCTTTCTTTACAATCTGATAGCACAGAAATATGAAAAAAAAAAAACCTTGATATAAAAATTGTCACTCTCCCTTTTTACTTTTCACAATAAATTTATCGATATAAAACACTGGAAGACCAAAATAGTCCTTGGGCACGAGGTGGCTGCACAGCATACCTTCTTGTTTTAAACAACTGAATTATGTACCCAGTGGAATGGGAGTCCATGAACAACAAGTAATGTAATCAAGTCAAAATTCTTGTTGTCTCAGTGAAGCACTTGGGAGCACTGTTTGAGCACCAGGACCTCAGCGTGCTGGGTACTGTACAAACAAAGCAGAAGGACAATCCCTCTCCCTTTTTTTTTACTGGCAGAAGCCCAATGTAGCTCCATTGATTTCAGATGTATTAGCAAGGAAGGGCCTGATCCAAAGCTCACTGAAGTCAACCAAAGTCTTTCTGTTGATTTAACAGGCTTTGGATTAGTCCCTAAATAAGAACAGATTTTGGCTCAGCTAAAGGATTTCACTTAAGCCCTCTGCTTGTTCAAGCATCTAGTAGGAGCTAAGAGAACACTGCAGTCCTACTGAGTAGGAGGCTGTGTTCATCCTGAACTATCGCCTTTAACAGATGTACAAGGTCAGGAGTCCCACAACATAGACAACCGTCAGTAAGTGGTAAATCTGAGGTGGGAGGAATTAGGAAGGAAGCTCCAAGCTGAAAAATTCTGATTTGTGCTATTTAAGCAATGTTCCATCCTCTTTAGGCAGGAGTGTAAAATTAGACAAAGACTTCATGTGAATTTCTGAATTTTACGCTCATAAATTATTTAAAACCTTAGCACCAAGCCCTGCAATAAAATTATATGCAGGTATTTGTCACATTCACTCCTGCTGGACTCTGTGCAAACAGGGGCTGCCTGAAATCTAGGTTTGACCAACTTATAGCTGCATGTGGAGAAGCCCAAGGAAAGTTTAAACAAATGTAATTGCTTAAACGAGTATAGCCACAATAAGCTGGTGGGCATAAAGCAAAGTTGTAAGGAACAGAGCAGTCTTTACTTATTTAAGAATTAAATGCCAGGGTTGTCAAAAAATTTCATGGTACAAATTACATCTTAATAGAGATTTTGCTGAATTCCCCTCTCTCACTTTTATGGCTGCTCCACCAATCCTTGTCAGTTATAGCAAATGCTCTGTTTACACAAGAAAGTAGAAGACTCCCATCCCAGCCTGTGCATGAGGAATGTATAGCACCAAGGGTGTACAAAAGTAACCATCCATGAAATAATTTGAGCTCTTTCCACAAGTTAGGCAGCCGGCAGTTCAGGACAGCACTCGGTGCAAGTTTGAGCATCTGGAGTTAGCAACAGGCTTCAGCCTCAGAGCAGCTGGGCAGTCAGTGGAGCGGAGGAAACCACTTTGTCTTGCTCTTCCCTGTGCCCGCTGCCCTGGGTGTAGGTAGGAATAGGGGCACTGGGGCCATCCTGCCAACTCTGCCACCAGATGACTTCCCTGTCTTCGCTCTTTATGTTGGGGTAAAAACAGCTTTAAAAATAACCTAAACACAGCCAGACTTTGAGGCTGTCACTTATAAGCCACCCAGATGTAACAGTAGAAAATGAAGAACCATTTACTTCCTCCAACTCCACATACACCTGCACATGAGGTAAATGACTATATTGAGTACAATCGAAAAGTGAACTCCTTAATGTTGAGATTACTGCATGAGTTTATTCTCTCCAACAGATTTGAAAAAGTGTTAGTATTTCAAAAAAGTGAACCAAACAAAGCACAAATTTATTTTTCTCTAAAGCTCACTTTAACATTTGAAAACCACCAGAGGAAAAACGTGTTTCAAAATTTTCCTGTGCAAATAAAGCAAGCTGGTGTTTATTATTATTTGTCCTCTAAAATGTAAGACATGATGAAATTTCATTCAGAAACATTAGGAAGTATTAGACCTTTACAGCTATCCTATGTGTCTTAATGGCAGTAGTTTATATGGGAATTGTCAAAAAAAAAAAAAAAAGTGGGTTTTTTTGGTGTGGTTTTGTTTGTTTGAGGTTTTTGGTGTTTGTTTTTGTTTGTTTGTGGGGTTTTTTGGTTGTTGTTGGGTTGGTTGGTTTTGGTGGTGTTTGTTTGTTTTTTCTTTGTTGTTAAGATAGGATAATCATGCTTTACTTTCATTTATTTTGATGTGTTTGACCCAAACTTTGCATATCTGAAAGCAGCAGTGCCTGTTATTGCTACTGGTTCCATGCAAGAAGGATTAGGATCTTATGTGGATAGTGTTTTCCTCCACTTTCCTCTGAGAAGGAAGAGCTGCTTTTAACTGATCCCCATCCCCTTCCTTCAAACCTTCTCCGGACAGTCCGCCACTGACTCAAACAAAAGACAGATCTTCCACAAATACTGTAGCCATGACCAAGACAACTAGTTGGTGCATTTTAAAATGTTATTCTAAGTTCCGTAGAAACCCAAGTTACTAAATCTAGATTGTTTATTAAGAGTAAAAGCTATAATGAACAACAGTGAAATAGTTACACAAAACACCATAAATTCTCCCTCCTTCCTGAAAAATAGATATGCTCTATTTCATAGTTAACAAAAACCTCTAAATGTGAAGCAGACTATTCATGATATTGCTGCCAGTTCTGATGCCCTAAGCCTTCCTCCTCAGCCACCACTGTGTACATGCTGAAAATTCTTAGGCAACAGAGCAGGGGTCATGCTAGATCTTCTAATGCCAAGATGAGAAAAATGGATGTCTGTGTTTAACAGTCAGAACTACCAATGTGCAAGGTGACTAAGCATCACAACCTGTTCTACAGCCCTAGAGTACTAAGGAAATCCTAGAGGAAAAAAAAAAAAAAGCATTGCACAATCTTGTTCTAAGCCAACATTACCCTTGGATCCCCAAGACCTAAATATGAACACAGAATCAAGTTTTCCTTGGTCTACATTTACTATGTATGTCAAGGGGGAGAGAAAAAACACAAAACAAACAAACACTGAACAAGGAATACACATATATAGTGATACAATAATTTTTAAACATTGGAAACCATCACTTCAGACTTCTCATTTTTATGCAAATATCATTAAAGAACTGGTGATGTGATCCATGTCATCTTTTACTGCTCACTTCATAAGTCTTATTAATTAAAAACAATACGAAGTTAAAGATCAAGGCTATTTCATTCACTCTTTTTCACCTTTGTTGAAAAAAGAGGAAGTGTTAAAAAAAGCAGTTCAGCTTACAAATACAACATATCCGGTGCTTCTTTAATGAAATTCAGGGAGGCCAATGCAAGAATGCACTTGAATTGTCTATATAGTCCTGCATTCCTGTAATATCAGTGCAGTCCACTGACAGAAGACCATTTCATAACATTCATGCAACATCTAAGTACTCTCGTGCCCACTGTACAGATGGGGAAGAACACACGTCAGAGAGGTCATGTAACAAGGTCCTATTGGATTGAGTTCTGCAGTTCATTACTCCTGGGTAGACAGCCATATCCTTACCTCATGGCAACAAACTCAGGAGCTGCAGGCAGGCCACCAGAATAACAGATGTCTTCCCAGTGACCACACTTGTTATTTGGATCATGCCTGCACCTAACGGGTTAGTTAAGGTGGCCATCACTGTTTCCTGGTATCATCCTACTCTTATGACTATTCTGCTTTTTTGTAGTTCCTGTAACACCAGAAAGCTGCAACTCTAAGTTTCTACATGTGTTTTCATATGTATGTTTTTATTGCTGTAAACACGTTGCAGTATTAATTTACATCTTCTACTGCATGCAGAAAGACTTATGCAAGGCAGTAGAAACCCCTGGTTAAAATGATATCCTAAATTTATAGGCACTCATCTGATTTTAAAAATTCTCGGCTTATTAAGACTTACATGTAGATGGCTTGATTTTTTTAGTGAATGAAAATCCTGCCTGAGTGATACAAAAGTTAAGTGAAGAAAGGAGAAGGTAGAAAAAAGGAGAAATTACTCACTTCAGCCTATAGAAAGCTTCCTGCAACCTCGGCTCCAACTTTAACCTCTAGTACTAGTTAAAATAATCATACAACAAGTTTGAAAAAGAATATATTTAGACATCAGACCTGGCATTATTAGTACCCTGTGACCTGTTACTTAAATGAGAAGTAACTTTATAAATTAAAAGCCATTGCTTTTCAGTAATTCAAAACCAGATTGGTTTGAAAATTCAAAACTACAAACAAATGTGTCAATTCACCTTAAGACCCATCTAAAGACAGCTGTCAAATTTCCTTCACCTGTCCTACTTCCAGAGATATAAAAGCTGCTCAGAAGCTGGAGCAATCATGGAGAGGTTAGCACTCCTCTTCAGAGGCAAATAAAGACAATAAGACAAAAGGCTTGCATATTACAATGTGTAGTGCCATAATGCAGTGTTTGATGCTATAGAGGGCCTTCAACAAGTCCTGCACAGCCAAAAATCAATTGAAAATCAGCATGATAACAGAGCATGAGTTGCCCTGTAATAGCCTGAAGCCCCCCAAGGCTATGTGGGTCCCTTTCATCTGCCAGGCTGCACTGGCGCTGGGGGAGCCCGGCCTCCCCTCCCCGAGCGCTCTGGACACGTCTGTGCCTTTTACCTACCGCCTCTACCTTGCGCAGTAAGGAGAGCTGACAGCCTCAGTGGATCTTTTAAGCTTTCAAAAGTGGAATCTGATTTTTCTTGGCATAGGTTGAGAGGCTTTACATTGCATCTCGTTGTTTTGTTTTTGTTTTTTTTTTTTTAAATAAATTTCTCCTCTAAGTAAACCTACTGATTTTGGACTGTAAACACCCTCAGCATGAAGAGCCCCCCAATCCTACAGCTGAATACACAGAGGTGATTCCTCTGTTGCGTTTAACAAAGTACAACTCAAGAAGTAAAAAGGGAAAGAAACACTGTTCAATTCCGTGCAAATCGTTATGCATGCAAAGTGGGCCTACAAATATTTCACTCATATGGTAAGTTTAGTTTCAATATTTCTTTAATTACTTTCCAACAATGTCTGGTTTCTGTTGAATTTACCCTACTACTTAGCATTTGGTGCAACCCCAAAAAGATAAGATACATATGTCCCCTATTCGCAGTCTTGGCATTTTTACCTGAACTCAGGCATTGAAGTGATTGGTTTGAAAAATTACCTTGCTGATTAGCTGGGCTTTCTGGTAAATATATAGCATTAATCCTTAAATTCTGCATATAACATAAGGTATACAAATGTTCTGTCTGACTCAACAGCAACATATCACGGCTTAAGGAGGACATGTACGCTGATCTCTGTGAGAGCAGAAAGAGCTAATTGGGAGTTAGATTCAGTGTGATTATCAGCTTGTTTATGATAAGGGAGTACTCCTCTGAATAGCACTGTAAATTCATCCCTGATTGTGGTGTTAAACCACAGCTCATTTCCCCCTCTCTTTTTTTTTTTTTTTTTGTTTGGTTAGAAGGGGCTTTAAACTATTTTCAGCAGATGATAGTGTCATGCTTTGATTTTCTTCTGTCTTAAAAAATAAATCAGCCACATGAGCCCAATGTCAAATTTCACTTTCTAATAGGAGAAAGGCACATTTTAAGTGTTTACTATAAGAACACATTTGGGTAATTTTTCCCCATGTCATTATGAACATTAGACTGACCCAATTAATACGAAATGTTTCTATGCTGCTGGAACAGACCGTGTTACAGAAAGAGCCATTTGCACAACCTGTTCATGATTATGGGCCATAAGGACACAAAGATGGCATAGACATTTGTGGACCATCTGAATTCTTACAGGAGAAGGGGAAAGAGGAAAAAAAAAAAAATTATGTTAGCTGACTGTTGTGGGTCATGTTTTTTAATCCAGAGTATTGGACATGTAACACAGCAACAAGAGCTGATCATTTTGTTTAATCACCTTTTGGATCTTTGCCAGATGGTCTCTATTGAGAGCGCTGCAAACAGAGAGAGATGAACTGCGTCTAACATGCCACTAGAGCTTTCCCGTAAATGTCTGAGAACTGAATCCAACAAGAATTTAGTCTCAGAGCAGAAAGGGATACATTTAAAAACTATGTGCATTAACTATACTTCTCCCCATAGAATCCTCACTTGGCATGAATAATTTACCCTCTCTTATGCTAATGGGATCATGAAAGTATCCCTGTGTCTTTAGTGCAGCTATTCTCAGCTTTCAGTAATTACCCCACCCAGCGAAAATAACATGGCTTCTGCAGCCGCGCGGCCTACCAGTACCTGGCAATTAGAAAGATCATGGCTGACACAGGAGAGGGCCAGGGATGGACACACAAGCTCCAGCAGCCTGAGGAGCAGTTGGAAAAATTAAAAGCCTTCCACTGTGAACATTTCCTTGGCTGCTTGGGATCAACACGGAGTGAGCAGCTCCTGCAAGGGCATTTTTATTTTTAGTTTTTAAACAATGGTATAGAGGATTCTAATGTACTGTCTGGGCACCCAAATATTAAGAAAAAGCAATATTCCTTGGTCATCAACAGTTAGAAGAAAGTTTGTGGGTTTTTTTAAATTAGTGCCACCTTGTTAAACAAGAGTGAGAGAATTTAAAAGTCGATTAATGAGCGTCCTTCAGTATCTGACAATTTTATCAGCTACACAGAGGAAAATTCTGTAGTATATCCTTAACAAAAAGTTTTTTAAAACCCATTACAAAGAACCAGGCTTTGACCCCTGTCCATAGCACTCCGTGCTAGGTAGTTCACTATGTAAAAATTATCAGGCTAAAACATCTGGGAAAGAAAGCTATGAAACAGCAGGGAACGTGGCTGGTTTATTGTTTATCTTTTGTTTATGAGGCAGTATTCAAGTTTAATTACTACTCTAAATTAAACTCTAACAGGCATCAGGAGACATCCCTTTACACGACTAAGTTAAAAAAAAAAAAAAAAACACCAAGATTCCAACACTAGATTTTTCAAATAAGTTGGCATATATAGGAAGATATTAGTCAGTCTGTAACACAGGAAGACATTTACGTGCTTGCTACTGTATGTTTGAATGTGTTGCATTATGAAATCATTAATATTGTAACAAACATACAATTATAATTTAACAAACAGGATGTTACCTAACATTTGGAGGCAAATCAGGTTAGGCTCAGTAGGATCAGAGAGAGAAAAAAATGGCCTAAAGGGGAATCCTACCTTTTTCATTTTGAAATACAAATATACAAATATATACATGGCACATGTACACATATTTAAAAACACCCAGGAACAAGAAGTCAGAGGCAAACCTCCCAAGAGTAACAATCTCTTAAGTAAAATTTTTTAGATATCTTCTCTGAACATTCACCTACAAAAGGGAGGAAAGAGTTCACTATGTTTACCATAACAGTAAGTGACCAGTTTTAGATGAACTTAGCTGTAGGAAAAAATAAAAGTTGAAAGCAACTAGCAAAAGATCATTCCAGATGGCATCTGTCATATTGTATTTAGGGTTATTTTAAAGAGATTACTGCCACTATGAAAACATTCCATTGACAGAGTTTTCCTAGGCTGCACTTGAAACCCCAGCACAACATACTTCAAATACAGAAGTAAATGTTTGCCAAAGCATATATAGAATTTTATCTATATTTAAAAATAAAAATCTGCATGGAGTAAAAGCTACGAATGAGGTGAGAATCTTAAATACAAGTATAATATTTTAAATGCTGCCCCCTGCCCCCATTCTTAACTTTAATTTAAGAAAAGGTGAGGAATCTGCAGATGCCACCAGCCTGATTATTAGAAAACTGTATAGTGAACCTTCGCTTCACTATGAAATTTTAATGCTACTTATTGAATAGTGGGTAGGGACATAAATATTCCCTGACTCCAGCAATGAAACAAAAACTGCAAAAAGATGTATTTGTTCATGCAGTAGACAGAAAGAAAAGAAAGGATGGGGGATACTAAAATGTGACTATATTTAGCTAAGCTGGTTCTGGCATCATTATGGTTAATGTGCATGTGGTGTGCAGTGTGAGCTCAGCAGTTACTGGGCCAACTGTCTCAGTATTTCTGGGAATTCTGCCTATTCACAGTGCAGGGATTGTTCAATTGCTGCAAAATGTACAAAATGAATTTTACAAAAATGAATTGTAAGGAAGGCCCCATTACAACGATTTTACAGCAAAGATGTCAACATCAATTTTTCTTTCATGCATAGCTAATGATTAAAACAGCATATTCCATTTGCCTAAGACAATTTATTTCATATTGGCACATCAAAATATTGAAATACAAAGTTATCTTTACTCTACCCTTATTATTCATTGCTGCTGAACCCACACCATTGTTCAAACCATGAAAAAATAAAGCAAACTTGGCAAGAGACACTTAAAACAAAGGCTCATCAATATTCTCCAATTTGTCAACATCTCAATTACAGCAATGGAAAAAATGTAAATTTCATGTGCTTTGAACACTAAGGGGTCTATTCTTCTGTCAGTGCACATGCGTAACTCCCATCACCATTAATGGAAATTACTCATACATATCAACACAAGGATGGGCCCCTCAAACTTGAAAGGAAAAGATGAATTAATAAGGGCTACTCTCTTCCTGTATCTTCTTAGCTGAAAAAAGTCATTGTTCTTTAAGAGTTTTTCATACTTCATACAGTTCACCTTTATGAGAGCTGTGGCTTCTGAAATAATGCATCTCCAGTGAAGCATTATTTATTAGCAAGTTTGATTTTTCACAGTCTGGATGTTTAAGCCTTTCTATTAGGAATTTCCTTTCTTACAAAAGACGACTCTCTTCCAATAAAACCATACCCTATAGCTTTATAGGTAAAAATACAAAGGAATAAAAATATGTTCTGAGTCCTTATGATGAACATGCATACTAGCCTCAGCAGGCTTACCTATACATACAGCACTAGGAAAAAGAAGTTTTAGTATTATCTTTTGGATATTAAACTGCCAAAGACTTTGCATGAATGTATTATTATAATCAACACATCACTCTCCTTTTTCTGAGTTTAGTTCAAAGCTTTATGCAGTTTCAGCATGGTTTTGATAATAAGACAGGACTTTGGGCATTATCAACTAGATTTGTAAACAAATTTGATTTGTATACCACCATTATTACAAGTTGGTATATAATGAATAAGAAATAGACTACCTAATTTTTCCAACACGCATAAACCCAGAGATGTAACCTGGCATGAACATGTAATCTTAGCTAATATCTTAGTTGACTTTGCCCCAAACCAGATGATGGGTGTTTGCCACAGAGTTATTATGGACAAATTTGTGGAACAAGCATCAAGTTGTCACAGAAGTGTTTCAAAACTACTTTAAGATATTGCCCTAGATGGTAGCCTCAGATATGATTTATAAAAGAGCAGATCTTCATTCAGCAGAAGTAGTTCCATTGGAGGAAAAACAAAACAAACAAAACCCCAAACAAACAAAAAAAACCAAACAACAACAAAAAACACCACACCACACCCCCCCACCACAACCACCAAACCAGAAAAAAAAACAAACCCCACACAGATGAACTACTCACATGGGTAAGGCAAAGTGGATGTGCTACCCATTTATTATTTTTAGTGTTCTATAACCTAGAAGAAGTTTCTAATCTCTGGCTTCTCACTTACAGTCAAGTTTATCACCCCAGGCCTAATCCTAAAAAGATGCTGAACATCCTGAAAAGTCCTGAAGAAATACAGCCTCCATCTGACTTGGCTGGATCAGGCCCTTTGAGTGGCTGCACTAAGAATATGACAAATCAGGTATACAATCCTGGGATCATAAATATGAAACTGAAACTATTCCCTGGTGCTTTCCTGTAGACCACATGTTTTTAAACCTTAAAAAGATTTATTTCCCACTTTTCATGCATAATCTGCCATATTCATTATTTGAAATATCCCATAAAGAGATTAAATAGGAATTAAAGTCTGGAAGCATCATATCCATCACTGTAGTACAAACGGAAGCTGAATTCTAGAAGTCATTTAGCCTTGTATGTGAAGGCAGTGGCCTTTTTCACTTTGTTTCATGAAGAATAAGGAAAACATAATGCCCCAGAAGACTTTCAGAAGTGCTTTTTCCCCTCCAAATATAAGGGTGGATGATAAAGCTACACACACCTTTTAATCTTCTGCTTAGGGTTTTTACACATATATTCCCTGGCAAAAACCCCAGGGTCTTCTCTCTCCCCTCCCCGTCTCTCAGCCCCTTTCCTGCCATCTCCCTTGCTATAACTCAGCTAACCCAACAGAACCAGTCAGTTTTAAATTTCAGTTGGGACCCCAGTGACCTGTTAATGAATCTACAGAGAGGAGAAAAACTCACAGTGTTGAGTTATGCCTGGTGTTGCTAGCTGACTTGGAGTCAGAAATGCTTGAAGCGTTAACGTAATTGCAAGAATGTGAAAAATGAAGCGTTGGGCTCCTGAGCAAAGCGAAAGGTCAAAGCAAGCCCTACACAAAACAAGTTTCTGGAAGATGGCCTCATTAGACCATTAAATCAGCTTCTTCTTTTTCTCCTTTGTAAGATGTTTAGAGTGTTTTATTTTTATTATTGGATATATTTAACTCTTTCTCTTTCCAGGACAGGGGGAAAGTTGATCAGACCTACTGCACAATTGCTAATCTCTGAAATAGTATTACATGGCATTGATCTGCATTTGTGGATCTGAACTGGGGTAAAGTCAATAAATGCTTGGTAGATCACAGGTCACTAGTAGTTTGGTTTGCTAGATGATCAATATGTTGTATAGCTTAGTTTTCTGTTGAACAAGTGAGGTGACATGTTAAGAACAACATAGACACTCACCACTAATAAAATTAGGATAATCTTTCAACATTTACTGCCTGAAGGCCCTTTCCTTGACTCTTTCAATGCCAGCACGTTTCTAATAACACCAAACATTGACTAGATTAACCCTTTTGATGCCAAAGGGCAGTCAGGCTGTTGTGGAGAGACTGCCTTCCATAAACAAAGTACCTACACCTTTCTTGTTTGGTTCTAACTTTAAGAATGATGGATGGATTATTCTATATAATAAACAGATCTACCTCATGCAGAGAAAGTCTGCAAAAATAACGTCATCACTCACCCAGCTCCTTTCCAAAACCCTCTCCTGCCCCAGTCAAAAAATTTTTAAAAAATAAATAAATAAATCACAAGCTGCACATCATAGACTTAAGGCAAAAGCAAAGATCCCTGGAAAGAGTGTTCCAAAGATCCAGAAATCCAGAAGAAACTGACTTTAGTTTGAATCAATCTCTGCTGCCACCAGATACCAGTGAAGGAGGCACAAGTTGCTAATATAACCCAAAACTCTCCAATGAGCTCCCATTTCCAATAAATCCTTTGGGGCAAGTGGAATATTTGAAGCAGAATTTGTGAAAGGTCTTGACAAAACTGCAGGGAAATGAAGTTTACCCAAATAAGTAACTGCACGAGAATATCTCAAGAGGGCATCTACCCATCGTGGCATTGCCTGGGATCAACTCGCTGCCAGTTCAGGTGTTATAAAGTAAAACCTGCCCCCCTCAAGGAAGCATAAGGAAAATTCAATACAGACCTCCCTCTATTTAGTCTTTCCCAGGGTTGAGAGGAGGAGAGCAATCCAAAGCTGTCTCCAATGGGAATTTTGCTGGTGCTGTAGGATCATGCATCTTTCAGCTGCCAGCAGCTGAGTGGAATGCTGATTTGCCACTGGACGACTGCTTCCCTTTAAAAGGCCCAACTAAGCACAAAGGGAAGCATACGAGCAATGTTTTACCCTGCTAGATCGGGCAGAACTAGTGACCAATTTGGCCCATCAGTGGTTGCTCCCCTTCTGCAGAAATGAGTGTAACAGAGTTGTTTAAATCAGATGTATTACCAGAAACCTCAGGCTCCAATAAGAAGTTGGTGTAGTTACCATCAACTACTTTTTCTTATGCTTAACAATATTTCCTCAAGCACCCCGAGTTATGTGACAAGGGTTTGGAGCCTAGTGAAATGCAAGATCCCTGGATGTCGATACAAGGGATCATTTTACATCAAGCATGGCTCGATGAAGAAACTCTAATTTCTAAGGGGTTGCTGGGACAGAGCGGAGATACAGGTAGAGGGAATTTCTTACCTGGGGTGGAATAAACACACTGTGGCAGATGACTCAGAAAAATCACTTTTAAATATGCAAATGATCATCTGCTACACCGAGCATCTTAGCCACAATATACAACGTAAACATTTGATGAACAGTAAAGTCTTTGGCCAGCTAATACACAACACCGATTTGCTGCTTAGCAGTCAAGCTCTCCCTTTCCTCAGCTGCTGAAGCTGCAACAGTTCACAGCGGGCCTCGTACAGCTCTAGTCCAACCACCCAGAAAATATCCCGCGTGACTCATGTTGCCGTTGGATCACACCCTGTGCCATGGCTGCTTCCTATCAGCAGTAAGGTTTCAAACGTACAAACAATTCATATAAACAGGAGACAAGCCCAAACCACTCTACCAGAAACAAACTTCACAAGTTCCTAGAAACGCAACACATACGACACCAGGTCAAGACAGACGAGGTGATCTAGCTCTGTGCCAAGCAGCAGGGCATGTGAGAGACATGAAATCACATCTCTGCTCCATCCCCTAAGCGCGGCAAATGTCACGGTGGGAAGCGGCCCGCAGAGAGAGGCTGGTCACGGCACTCTAGCCCGGAAGGCTGCTCGCCTCCCCAGTTTTGGAATCCCGCATGGCCAGTTGGAACACAGACCTGTGGGTTGGCTCTGTTGGGTGTGTAACCCCCACGTGAGGGAAACACTGTGGCAAAATGCTGCAGACACGCAAGATGTGGGAAGCGTATCATAAACCCTTATAAAGGTAATGTCTCACTAGCTGAAGCTTATCATGTTTATGAAGAAAAACAAGAATGGAGCCCACTTTAAACTTTGTTCTTTAAAAAAAGAAAATCAATTCTGAATCAAGATCCAGAGTGACAGTAGAACATCTTTATCCAAATTTTAACACTGGAGGCTTGAGTCTTATACCTTCTGGAGTCACTTACACCTCTCTAATGAGCAAGTGTAAAACACTATCATATCAGAATGACAGCCTTTGTCACTCACTCAGCATGGATGCTGATGACCACACACAAGGTCCAATACAGTAGGAAATAAAACAAAAAACCCTGAAATAATAATCAAACCTCCTGAACTCTGGAGGAGGCTTCACTGTACAGATCCAGTAGAGGTTTTGCAGTTCAGGTACATCTCTATTTACTGTTCTGAATTCAGATTTTCAGAAGCCAAAACAAGTCTGTACAAGCAAATATTCCAAGAAACATTTTTCTATCCAGGTTGGGTTTTGCTTCTACTTTATATAATTTAGCAGCTTCATAACTTCATATAGGAGTCTCTTCCCCAGCTAAAACTACAAGTTAAACTCTCAGTCTATAACCCAGCTCAGACAACTGCATCACAGCTGGAGAGTATGTCTGTCATTCTGTTTACTTACATCACACAAAAATAAACTGTAGATAACCAAATTTGTAAAGGAATTGGCAGAACTAATCAATTGTTATTACAAAGCTTGTTTGAAGATTAGATATTTCGCTTTGAAATAATAATAAAATGCAGCTAAGTGGGTTAGGAAAAGGAAATGCCGTCTCCCTAAGTTACAGCTGATTATACTGCAAGTCTGCCACTCCATGTTTACTCTAAGGCAGATGTACTGATATAATAAAAAAAGCTGGAGTTATTTTAGTCATGCCTACTTTGCGGAGGGAAAAAGTTTGACCTTTTACCTTGCTCGCTGCTGTTGTCTCCGCTCTGGGAAGCGTGGCCCCCACTGGAGGGCCCCGGTGTGCCTGCCGAGTGCGTTGAGGTTGCATCATCGTGGTCTCTCCAAGATGAAGGATTCTGGTGTCAGAGTGCCAAGGAATTTTTTCCACAGTTCCCATTCCAATAGCAAATGAAGAACAGAAAGAAAACCGGGAGAAGAGGGGAGGAGGGGGGGAAAAGTATACACATTAGCATTTGTGAAGCGTGCCAAACACCGATACTGTTTGCACAGTGTAATAATTCTTCAGCAAAGACAAGCAGAGGAGGTACAAAGATATACTTGGTAAAATAAAGGACAGATTTTTTTCTTTTTTAAACTTTCCAAAGAGTTGTCTGGATTTAATTGTTCGAATAGTACTGCAGAAGAATATTTCAGGCAAGGAAAAAAAAAAATCTTTAAGTTTCTTCATGAGCTCTACAAGGGGACAGGGTCAAGAGCATCTACCTGCACAGTTTATGATACTAGGTGTTCACAGGACAGCAGGACAGTTGGTATGCAAACCATCTCCCCACACTTTGTTTTTCCAGAATGACAAGGGATGGAAGGGGAGAAGAAGAGGAGGGAAACTGTTTCATGAGGTAGAAGAGAACGTGTATGGGAGAGGAGCATGTTATGTCCTCACACCCTACCCTCTCTCTCACCCATCTGAATGCTGGAAAAACTTCAAGCAAATGCAAAGTTGTGAGGGGAAAAGTAAGCTTTCTCTTGAAAGATGTTATATGCCAGAAAAGATGCTTCCTCACTCCCCACCATCACCTTGATATGACACATTTCAGAAGACTTTCTAGATGTATCACTCTAACAGTTCGCTTACAAGTATTGTCAAGAATAACCACCAGGTGATTATATAAAATAGCACGTATAGTGATTTTTATGTAATTCTTTCTACATTATTATGCATAAAATATGACAAAAGGCAACACAGAAGACAGACATATAAAGTTTGCAAAACCGGGCTGAGACCTCAACTACTGTAGTCACATAATTTATGTGAGCTTTCTAATTTATTGAGTATTGGCTTTCCCAGAGTGAGAAGCTGCTATTTAAAAGGATCAGTGAGGAAAACTTAATGTTATAGTTTAGTGCTACTTTGTTGAGTGTATTCGCCTCCTGTCCTCCTCCCCTTTCCTGATCATTCCCAATACCCTGCTGTTGCTTAAAGGAAAACAGGAATTCTACTGTACAGGAAGAGCTTTATCAGCACCACATGAAGGCAGGCAAGAGATGGAATTTCCTCTGGCAGAAAAGGAGAGCAAGAACACATGAAACAGATCAGCCTAGGGGCTGGACCTACATTACTTGTCACCTGTATGTGACAACTTGAATCAAGTGCATTATAATAATTCAATGACAAAACAAACAAAAAATCCTCAGCAAATAAATAAGTAAGTAAGTAAATAAAAATCACTTCTTAGGTTTGATTGTGTTTTAAATCTGCATTGTGAAATAACACCTGACTATTAAAGTATACAAGGAGATTGTGAAAGCAAGAAACAAGTTTGGATAAATTCTTTGAGCAGGACTGATTCTGACCTCATCTACCCCAACGTGTGGTAGGAATAAGTTGAACAAAATCAACTGATTTACCCATTGTAAAATTCAGTGTAAGTGTGATTGGAATCAGGTCCCAAAATATATATTGAAACATCTCAAAGTAATCTCCTAGCACTGATTAGTACCACATGCTCTACAGCAACACAAACTAGAGCTGCCAAATAACGGCTTGCTACAATACCCAGTAACATAAATCTAATGGGCCTGACCCAGATCACAGCAGAGACAAATGGAAGAGCACATGACTTCAAAAGGTTCCCCGTAAAGCCCTAGGTGACCAAAGGGTAAGAAGGATCCAAACCTCCTTCACCTTACACAGACACACATGTGTACCCACGTACATGGTTCTATGGCAGGAAAACATCAGTAAAATCAGAACACAGGCCAGGATCTGAAATTTGCCCAATGTATCAGCACAACAGACAGCATTACAGCACAAAACCACCACCCCCTCCAGCACCTAGAAGACTGATCTACTTTTCCTCACAGAGCTGCAACAGGAGAAAAAACAAACAAAACCCCCCACATATTTTATATTAATTGAAGTGGCTGTATTATTTAGGTCTCAGAAATCACTATTAATACCATAACCCTGACACACACACACACTTTCATTTAAAACAAAACGAAAAGGTTACCAGCATTCTACAGAGTCAGTTGGAAAGAAGCACAAAAAGAAAGATGAGAAGTCTTGAAAGTTCAAGCAACCCAGATATTAAAAAAAAAAGTTTGAAAATAAGGTTTAGCAAAAAGTTCAGATGAAAACAAAATGCAAAAACTGAGCAAGTCTCTTTACAGCCTGGATTAAAACACAGTTGTGCCTATGAGCTTCTCTTTTTATCTCTGAGTTAGGAAGCCACTCAAATAGCTTCAAGCTGAAGGCAAACAGCAGACAGGAGCTCTTCAGCCCTCTGCAGCCTCTTAGCGTCAGCTGTTTGCCGGATGGTAATCAGATAAAGAGCTAGAAGAAATACATGAAAAAGGAAAGAAACAATAGCATAGCATGAGTTCAGCCCTCCAACATTGGGCTGGAACCTTCTTTTAGAAAATGTAATAATTGCAACATGTTCACCTAGGCTAAACTTTCCAGCGAACGCAGGAGTTATGTTAATTTTATGCACTGCAGGCTCTCTTAAGCTGGCTGCTGTTGGAGCTTCTTATCACACCTATGAAAATTACAATAATTAACTGGTAACACCTCGGCTATGTTTTAAGGCAAATGTCATCCAAAACTTCTCATACAGTATTTCAAAAGCTAGATCCGCCTTTCCATTTCAAAACCATAATGATTTGGAAAAGATCACTGAATAAGACTTTCTGCAGCTGAAAACACTTGCTGTCTCTACCAGGCTGAGTTGTTCTTGACCTCAGTTTGTAGATCCCGTTTTAGAAAGACAGACTGTATTGATTGGGAATTCAATGTATTTCTTGTGACAGAGTTTTCTAGAGGAAGCAATTTGACAGAGTTTTGTTGAAGGACAGAAATAATAAAATGAGATATTTACAAGATGGGACAGTAGAATGTTGGAGGAATTTGAAAATGAGGGAAATAGTTAGGCTTTAATATTATAAAAAATGACAAATAACTCTAGGGGTGGAGTTTACGGCCTCATAAAAAAGGCAGCATTCTTTTGCTTTGGACTAAGATCATTGTATGTGTCAGTGAACTTCTCTTTTTCTCCCCTAGACTGTTTCCAACTTTGTGTCCCTCAAGAAAAACTTCTTGGACAAGTGCCTAATCATAAGCAGTTATTTTATGGATGTCTTCACCAAAAAAATGAGACAAAATGACACATCTAAAGAGTACTTCACCAGAAACTCTTTATCAGTATAATTTAGGTACCTAAAGAGATCCTGATTTAAAGCCCGCTAACATTAATTGCTTTTTTTCTATTCATTTCAATGAAATTTGTACTAAGCTATCACACTGTAATCAAAAACAAACCACAAAAGCACAGAAAACCAGATAGCTTTAGATAAATTACACAAACTGTTAGCATGACTTCTCATATCTTCTTGCAAGTTTAGTAATATACTTTGCAGAAACACGTTGAAGAGTGTGGATGATGTCTGCCAAAGTGCAATTGCCTGTTTTGTGTACGTGTGCATACTATAACATTTTCACATACATATGACCTAAACTAATGCCAGATACCACAGAAGGTAAACAGTACACATGTATCTATTCCCAGTAGTTTTAATAATTGGGAGTCAAATATGGTGTTCCTCTTGCTCTTACCTAATTGTGTTAAAGAGCAGTGTTACCAGGAGAAAAGCAGTGAATACTGAGTAGAGCACAATAGAAGGAGATGGAAAATAGATACAAGAAGCTAGGTCTCCAGGGGCAGTATTTTCTATTTGCTGGGCTACAGACTCACAGCTGATAATGTAAGTTGTAATTAATATAAAAGCAGGAGACAATATGGGGAAAGCTTGTACTAGCAGGGCCACAGGAGATCACTCCGCTGCTATCCACTGTTTCTCATTTACACACACAGCCTTCCCTAGAAAACACAATTTTGCCTGTGTTTTTTTCTCTTGAAAGTCAAAAAAAAAAAAAAAGATTTAGCACCGCCATTGAATTTTGCTAAATCTAGAGAAGTGCAGTGGAAATGACAAAAGAGTCTCCTGATATACGAACCAAATCTGACGCCTTACTCTTTTGTCGATGCTGCAAATTCGGCGGAAACTAAGAATTTTTAGCTGCTACAAGATGTCTTGAATAAAGATGTTGTAATAGAGAGATGTGATATAGGATAACCATCTTTTAAATTGCAATTCTTACTTTGTATGCCCAGAATTTCCACTGGGCAAAGTCTGGCTAATTTTTTGTGAGTGTATGTAGTCCCGCTAAGGCTGATTCTGATCTCACACTGCTTTTTATGGTGGTATTAAAGACCCAATTAATCATAAGGAATTTGCTTTTTATTTATAACTGGGAAGTAAAATCAATCAGGCCAGCTGATACCCATGTGAGTAAGTTGAGCAGGATTTGGCTCACAGATGGTAACTGAAGTTTTAAGTATAAAACGGCAGCAGGATCAGGCCCTTACATTTTATCAAATGAAATGGACAAAACCATTGATCTTGCAGGAACAAGTAAAACACAACTTACTTTCATAAAAGAAACTACAATGGCTATAGAGCTCATTCTTTGTGAAGATGGCTGGACTCAAAGGTCTGGAGGTTGCCCTGGTAAATTAATTTTGCAAACACAAAACTGAACTGATCTACTGATACAGATGGCATTTTGTCCCCCAAATACAGGCCAGATCCCAGTCACCTTGTTCTTACAAGTAACTTCTGCAAAGACAGTGGAATGACTGACATGATTGATACCACCTAGGTACCACCATACATCAAAAGATTATATACTATGCCAGACATAGAAACCTATACACGTACATGTACGTGTGTTTCTGTGTGTGCATCCGTGTCTATGTTTTGTATGTATAAAGTTCAGGATGGTATCTTAAGAGATTGTTCTGGAGCACAATAATAATAAACTTACTATGTAAAGAAACTTTCAATAAGTAAATGAGACATGAAAAACTCTAATTTTGACATGACGTATGTTTTCTAAAAAGGACTACTGATATTACTAATGTTTATTTTCTTACAGATGCATATTTAATATGATAACTTTTTTCTATCAGAATTACACTATTTAGACAAAACACAAGGCGTTGTGGTCTATCAGATATTTGTGTATGTATGTGTATATACGTACAAGTTTTAATTCTTGTCCCTTGATTTTGCATTTGAGGAAAGAGTCAGGAGAAATTTTTGACACTCCTAGAACGTGGCGACATTCTGAAAAGCTGCGTGCTTTCTATTTTCCAATTAAGATTGAAATCAGACGTGTAATCCACCTGTCAGCAAGGAACGGAGACTTGAAAAATCAGGGGATTGCTGTTTTTTTAATTGTCCTTCTACATCATTCTGTGTGGCTACACTTCATCTAGACTGAAAGACAACTCAAACCAAAGAGGAAACACCAGCATCAAACAGATAGTGAAATACATTATCCATTCAGATTGAGAGAGACCAGTTTAAAATTAAAACACTCAAATTTGAGATCTAGAGTACCTTTGGTTGTGGAGTACCTTAGCACATCAAAAAGAGGAAACATACAATATTATCCACTGTCTCAGAAAGTTCCTGATGCTCCTTTCCCCTTCAGAAAGCACAGGGCCTACCATAACGTCCTAAGTCTAAAGCCACATACTAAGAAAATTGGTTACTAAAGAAAAAAGGTTGTCTTATTATTGTTGAAGTTCGTTACTTAGTTTCCCGTCTGACACAATGCAAACGGAAAGGGCAACTTTGGGGTTTGATCCTGCATTTCTGGCATTCTCAAAACTCCCACTGAAGTCCATCAAACTATGGCGTACCTGGAGACTGCGGTATCAGGCCCTCAATTACTTCCTCATTACTCAGTGAGATCATACCTAAAGGTTTAATTACGTGACTGGAACACACATATATAACCGTCTTTTTATTTGTTCTCATCTGCAGGATGTCAGGAATTTGCACAGACCATTCTTTGAGAAGAAGTATTAAAGAAATCTAAAATGCCTGGATGTCCAAAAGTACCAAATAAAAGTATCTCCCCATTTGAGAGCTGAAAGGTTTAATATTCAGACTAATGTTTCTCTTCTACAGCTAAGGCATCAAATTTCTAATCTGTCAACAGTCCTTTTATAAAAAAGAGATGTATGTATATTTCTATCCATTTTTAATTATATTTTATGAATGATGATCTGTATATTATTACCTCTCAGCTGCAAATTGACTAGAACACATAAACAAATATCAAAAAGACTGAGGCCCTGATCCTGCTCCCACAAAAGCCAGCAGAAGGAGATACATAAATTTCTACGGGAGAATTACTAAGCTTCAAAGTAGGTTCATCCTAAAGGAAGAATTGTGTGGCATCAGGTGAAGCCAGGTACAAAAGAAATACACTTAAAGTACAAAATATTATCATATGCTGAAAAAGTTTTAAAATCTCCAAATTTTACAATCATCACATTTTTCAGAGTTAAATAGCTCAAAAGGGGAGGGAGGGGAAGATTTGTTGTCAATCTTGACAGATACTTTAGGCTGAACACAGAATGCAGGATAGGGCCCAGAATGTTTATATTGAACAATAATAAATTGTCTGTGCTGGGAAACTCAACTTGAACTGCAGCTGGGAAGTTTTCTTTCCTCTTTTCCTTTTTTTTTTTTTTTTTCCCACTAACTGATCTGGTTCAACCAGGGCATAGCTGTAATTACCTTCTTCCCATCTACAGCTAATACCTCAGAGCAATAAAAAAATATGAGGGTGTTAAAAATTCAAACACTAATTATGGGCTGTTATATTTACTAAACACAGCAGAGTAATAACAAAACTTTCAGCTTCTTGTGGCCAGCACTGCACTATTTGATCTACCAAGTCCCTGGACCCTTTACACTTACTGTATTACATAACAGTTAATAGCGCACTAAAATAAAATTTGATAAACACATTTATTACCAAACACATATAGCACAACCGCTTACAGCTGTCTCCTTTTCCCAGCACAGGTGTACCTCTGAAGAGTTCGTTCTTTGGTGATTTTTGTTTTGGTTTCCAGTTAAGTTATATAAATAGTAGAGCAGTAGATTTTGAAAAGGGAAGCATGCACTGAGTACCCCATTTAAAGTCTTATGGTAGATACTGGCTAATCCTACAATTCTTTCTGTTACTTTTCCTTCTGCTACGTTTTCAGGTCTAGCACAGGAATAAAACTCAGACCTGCCTTAGCTCCTAGTTCAGCAACACCACCGTCACCCGTACTATCCCTTGCACTCACATTAAACACACATGGTGTGGCTTTCTACCAGTTAGTAAGAATAAAGGTGTATGGATATTTGGGGTGTCAAACAGCTGTCACAAACTGTCACCTCCACAAGAGAAACCTTGGCACACAACAAATTCAACAACACTTCTTTTTGGCTATCAGTATTCATAGCCAATCAGTTGAAATGCTCCTTGTATTTCATGTGCAAATAAAACCAGGAGGGGAAGACCCGTGGATCAGAACAGTGGGCCAATACATAAAACAGAGGAAACAACATGCTGTCTCTGTCCTTCTGAAGTGGCTCATCATCACCCCTGCACCAACTTTCACCAAATGAGATCTAGCCTGAGGCTATATATTAAATATGCATATCAAAGCAAATGAAAAAATAAACCTGGAGAGTCAAATTGGACAAATTTGCATGCTTGAACTACTACATTTTTCAGGTAGATGCTCACAAAAGATAGCTCATTTTTTGATAGTCTGGCGTGTTTGTTTTAGCCATTTTTAAAGCTTTTCTTTTTTTACGAATAAAAGTGGATTTCTTCCTGCTGGTACCTTGTACAATGTAAATATAAATGTGTACACACATAGTAGTTTGACTAAGCTATAAAAGAGTGTTAAAGGGGTTTTTTTTAGGAAAACAAGCTAATATAAAAAAAAAAATCCAATAAGGAGACACATTTCCCAAAACGCATGAATAAAATGTAACTATGTGATACAACTCTTCATTTCCCAGTTGGTGTTCTGGTTGCACAAATTATTGCTTCCTTTCAAAACAAATAGCAGGGGGCTAAAGTAAAAATGTTATAGCTCAAATCTCCAGGAAATAAAAGGCTTTAAATTATAATACCCAATGAAGTGGTAAACCCTAACGGGTGCAAGATAAATGGGTTGTCATATTTATTTGAATTTGTTTTTCGGGCCACAAAAGCAAGTGGAGATTCTTCTTAGGGAAGATAATACTTATCAAATTATCAAAATGCTAACCCCCTCCACTCCTGTCCTATCATTGTGTGTGAATTTAAATATTATAATGGAGCACTGCAAATTGGCTTGAGCATTCGCCATCTGCCAGAACCCTAAACAGGCTAGTTTATCTAATCTCTTCAATATAAACATAAGCATGCTCCATTTCTACACTTCCACTTGAAACACAGTCTTGTAAAGAAACTGTACTGGAGAAACATGTATCTTTTTTTTTTTCTCTTGCTCTGAATTATACACAATGACCCCCTATCTTTAAGGTTGCCTTTCATTTCAATTTCTTTTCTAGTACTCTCCCAGAATGCTTATGCACATGAATTTAGGGTTGTGAAATGACATAAACCAAATATTTTTGAAATAGTGTCATGCCTCATAGAGTTTATTATCTACATGTGAGATAGCTGATAAGCAGAGAAACTTTCAGGAACCTCAGCTTACATTTTTTTTTCTCTCAAAATAAGACATTTAAAATGTAAAACATTGCAAAAACCTTGTCCTTCAATGTTTACTGAACACAAATAGGAAAATGAAAGCTAAGGCTTGGGTCCAAAAATATTTCTCGGGCTCTGGAACTAAGCCGTGCCAGAAGGGGGGCATTTAGAAGAATTTATTACTATTTTATCTCCCAATTAAGCTTCAGTCCAGGTCTAGCATAATTATCAAATACACACACAAACAACATGTTTTCAAAGGAAACAAAAGCTCCTAGAAAGCTCATTCTCCCTGGGCTTGCAGCTACTCTCCTTAACACACTGGGAAATAAAGGCAGGCGCCTGTGCAGAAAGCATGGTTAACTTCACACCGGGTGTTAAATTAATATTTCAACCACTAAAATATTAGACTGTATCATTTAGATTATGAGTTCAATTGAATCCAAAACTGTGTAAACCCCTTTTCCCCCCAGGGAAGCGTTCCTATAAATAAACTAGAGTTCACACCCACTCTTTTTAACCAGAGCTATTCCTTCCCTTTTCTGCGGTACCAGCTGCAATCTCTCCCTTCACATCCCGAAGTCTCTCCGCGTTTACGTCTTTGGAAGGATCACACGAGTCGTTCCAAAACCCGGAAAAACAAAGGCACTCTCTTTACCACGCACACCGACGTTCAGTCCTACACACATAACACTAACTCACCAACTCCTAAAGTGTTAAAATCAACAGCTAACCTACGGTTACTCAATCATCATTCTCTCCAGCTTTCTGTAATACATTGTTAATAATTGCTTCATCAAGGTTACTGTCTTTTATTATGAAGATGCTTCAGGCGTTTGGCAATAAGTCCATATTCTGACAATAAGTTGCTATAAAGCACAAGCATTGGAAACTCTAATGTGCTAACCCCTTTTTTTTAATGCAATGTAGTATTGCCAATAATTCTCATCACTTGTCATCCCCACGAGAGGGGAGGGGGGAGCAAATCAGCAAACTTTCTCCCTAACTTTCCAGTCTCTGTTTCCTTACATTGCTGCATTGATTACAGAGTTGGCAAAGAAGAAGAGAAAGCACCGATCCCACATCAAACCGACAGTTTGCTAGCTCTGCAAGCCACCCAGACGAGGAAACTATACAAACTATTGCAAACTCGCTGCTTTACAGACAGAAACAGAAGGAACATTTTGCATTTCTACAACTTTACAAAGCGAGAGGAAAGAAAGAGTACAGATGGGATCCGAGGTTGCAAGAGGTTAAAGTAGCAATAATAGTCCTACTCATAGACAACAGCAGCAAAACAATGAAATAGGGGACAGGTCCTCCTAAGCAGGTTAAAGTCTTTAAAAGTGCCGTAAAGAAATCAGAAGGACTTACATGATCAGCTAAATTTGTGGAAGATCCTGAGAGTTCTTCGTGGTCTGATTTGGAGCTGCCATCCCTTTCATCAATAACGAGGTCTATTGGCATTTTTCCTTTCAAACAACTAATGTACCGATGGCAGAAGTTATCGCACAATTCATGAACCTGAAAACAGGAACGAAAATAATAGCATCAATAATGGCAAAATATCAGGTTGCAACTTTCTTTTTTTTGGTAGCAAGAACAACCCTCTGATCTACTCCACAAGTTACTCTAATTAAGGAGCACAATAGTTGAAGGCAAGGAAACAATAGAGAAATTGTTGCAGCACATATTATTCTCTAGAGACGTGCCGCAGCAACAAGTTAGAGAGAGAGAGATAGTGGGCTCAGTCTGGTGTGCAAAAGAAAATCCGATTTGACGATAACATCAGAACACTGGGAGCTGGACTCAGGCGGTATCTCTGGAACATGCACAGCCCATGCAGGTACAACTAGTCACTCGGGACGGGATCGGTTTAAACCAGGGCTGAAGAACGGTCTGCGTGGCCGGCAGCAGCAAAAGGAAGCTACTCGCGGAGGCTGTGGGAAGAGTCGTTCTCGTCCCAGGGCACAGCCCCCTCCCCACGCCGCGCAGGGGCCCCCTGCCTCTTCCAAACATTCAGTGCTTGCTTGGGGTTAACATGCCTGCCAGAGTTGGAGAAAGGCAGGAGTGCTTTCATTTCTCTTTTTGTTAAACATATTATTTCCGAGTCAGGAAAAGAGCTTCTGCTGAAGGAAGGGGTAAGAAGGATGGAAGGGGTTTAATAACATATAAATTTCATGACTCGGTTGAAATTACTCTGAAAAAAACCAAACCAAACCAAACCAAAACCGGGCTGGGCTGGGCATGGCTGTCGGGTGTCACATGCTCTGATGGCACAGGTTACAGTATCACACTGCGTTTCCCCTGTCTCCTCTGGCCATGTTTACAAGTCACCCAAACAGTAAAGGCGGGTGGGGAGGTGCTGGGAGGGATAGAGGTGCTAGGGAAGGAATGGCTTGCCCCCCGTCCACCTCCGTGACTCTTACCTTTTCTAATTCCAAAAGATGAAACCTTAGTACTTGTATTGCTTGGATCATCTGCAAGAAAGTTTTGAGCAAGGGGTTACGTAGGAGACAGGAGCACGGGTGCTGTGCAGAGCTGAGAGCCCGAGCGGGCAAGGGGGAGAAGGGGATTGTCAGGGCGAGCCAGTCATTATCCAGGATTTTAGCTCATTGGTCACGCTTGGACAATTTTGATCAACTTTAACCTAAGCACTTGATTTTTATCATATTTATTCCAGAAGCGGTGATTAGTGCTTTATTACCGCGATCTTGGAGAAACCCTCTTCCTCTCTTCCTCTCTTCCTCGCTTCCTCTCAACACCTCGGCCCTCATCCCTGAGGGTCCGCAGAGAAGTCAAGCACACGCTCCCATCCTCCCACCGCCCGCGGGAGAAAGGGTGGAGCGGGGGGGGGAGGAGAGGATGAATATTTGGGCATCTTCTTTACAAGCGGATTTAGGCACATTGAATATTGAAATCGTTCACATTAGCAAAAGAATTACGTTGGAAATCTCCAGCTCTCTCTTCTTAAGCAGTTATTTCCTTCACTTCAGCTTCCCGAGGCTTTCAAACACAGCTTTGCAATGCGCTGGGGTTCGAGAGTTTGCCCCGGCGCACTCTGAAAGTGCGGCTCTTTGAAGCCTCTTCACGGTAGCTCCCCGCCTCTCCCCCTCCCCAGCCTGCGCAGCCCGGGTGCCCGGGCCGGCAGCCCCCTGCCCCAGGCCCCGGACGGCGGAGGGCGCTTGCCGGCAGTTGGCGGCGGGGTCGGGCAGAACGGGATGGGAGCGGGGCAGGGGGGTGAGTAGGCCTTACCAAATTGTCCAACTCTGGATTTGAAGAAAAAAGTGGTTTTTCAGCACGGACCTGCAAGAAGAAGGAAAAGCGGCGTGAATTACAGCTCCTCTCCTCAGGCCTGTAACCTAATCACTTGAAGGGGGGAAAAAAAAACCCTGTGATAAAACCGGCGGGTACAGGTCAGATCAAAACCCGGCTGGACGCCCCGGAGTCACCCGTGCTGTGAAGAGGACCCTGCTCCGCTCCTGCCAGCCCAGTGCCGAGCCGGCTGCCCTTGCCACAGGAGTCCTCTCTTTTTGATCTCCTGCCTTCTTTCTCTCGCTCCCTCTGCCTCCAAAACTCGGGCACGGTTACAGTTCCCTTTCATTCATGCAGGAGGGCGAGGGCCAGGAGGCTCGGCCCGGCAGTGCGGAGGGGCTCCCGGCGCACGAGGGTCGGGACCAGCCGGGCCTCCAGCGCACACCCCCGCTGCTGCCCTTCCGTCCCGCCGGCGGCCGGAGAGGGGGCGCCGGGGGGGGGAGGTGGTTCGAGGTGGGGGCTGCCCCCTGCCAGCGCCCGGCCGTGTGGGTCGAGGAGCTGAGGAGGTGACGGGAGTGCTGGGAAGGGCCGGGGGCGGGGGTATAGGTGCCGGACCTGTTTGGCGAAGACGGCGATGTCCTCGTTGAAGGAGTCGGAGGAGCAGACGTCCCCGCCGGCCACGCCGGGCTCCCGGGGCGTGCAGGTCGCCAGCTCGCACTTCTCAAAGACCAGAGCTAGGAGGGGGAACAACGGGTGCCTACCGGGCAGTGGCACACAAAGAGAGGGGAGGGGGTGAGGGAGAGGGGGAAAGAAGAGCTCTAATCAACAAGTATTTTTTTTTTAATGCACGGACACACAGACACGGACACACGGACACAGCCGCGCTCTGCAGCCTCGCAGTACTGCTTCGGGCAGAGCAGGGGAGAGCAAGGTTTTGAAATAAAAACGCGGCTTTTGGTGTTGTGGGTTTTGGTTTTTTTTTTTTCCCCTTTTGGAGTTGCGATGCCCGAGCCGCATCCCCCGTGTAGTCCCCACAGATGAGGACAAAAGTGACCTCTCCGCCAAACGCACAAGGCACCAAACACGCTCATGCAGGCAGCAGCTCAGCTGGGAATCCTACACAGCTTAAAATAACGCGAAACCTGGAAGATCCCATCCCTACCCTCCAGCTATGACCTAAAATGAGAAGCACGGCTAGGCGAACTGCAAACTACTTAATACGTAATTTTATTTTTCAAGAGGCCTGCTAACAAAAATGTGGTGAAGTTTCCTGGCTTAGGAAGCACACCCAAGTAAAATACCAGCTGTCCAGATAAGTGAGCTGGGGAGGGGGTGGAGAGAGGGAGCACTTCGCGAAATATTTTCCCATAGTTGGGGTAGTCAGAAAAAAAACCATATATATTTTATCTGCGAGCTAAGTAGTAAGCATGCATTTGTCTCTTTTCCCTTTTGGCGCCTGATCAAGGCCTCACACTCTGTCATATATGTTACTATATTTCCTTTTAGGAAAATTTAGTATTTTTTCTAAAAGACATTGAAGTGAATCGGTGTCATTCTCCCCAAGCAATGCCCTAGCACAGGTTTGAGTTTTGTTGGGTACACGTTTCTTTTTAATCTTGTTCTTCCTTTCCTGAATAGAAAACCCAGCTCAGTGCCCTCAATGTATTTATTTCTTCTGTCTCAAGGAAGAACTGCTTGCGAGAAGCGAATCCCTTTTATTCTTACTACCTTCCGCGATGTGAATGGCTTTTTATTTACAGTGTTGGAAAACTGTTATCATGGCACGAAGGAGAACACCAGAACAACACTTCTCCGACTAAAATCCGGAGCAATGAGAGCCACCCCTCCTGCCTGAACTCCTAACTGGGGCCTTTCCCAGAAAGACAAAAACCCACGGAGGGGAACAAAAACAAAAAACAAAACAAAACCAAAAAAAAGACAAGGCAACACCACTTCCCCCCAGTCCAGCCTCTCTTCCCGAGAGGTCTGTTTTTCCAGGATCCGTTTCCCGTGGGTGCTGGCACCTCAGCTAAGAGTCAGGCTGGGATTGCACTCGCCCCAAAATTGCCAGCAGTGGCAATGCCACCGCGCGGGTCTCCCTCCGGAGCGGGCGGCTGGGGTCTCCCCGGCCGCCGCCTTCCCACCGGGGCTTCCCCCCGCCCCGCTCCGGGGCTCCGCTCGCCGCCGCCGCCCGCCACCACGTCCCCGCGGGAGCCCACGCCGCCCGCCTGCCCCGCTCCTGCCCTCGCCGCTCCGCGGGCACCGGCGCTGCGGAGCCGGGCCATGGCGCCGGGCGGCCCGGTGGCACCTACCCGTAGATCGCATCCTTGTCCCGCTTCAGGGCGTCGTTGACAGCGGAGCCCATGCTGGCCGGCATGACATTGGGGTGCGGGGCATGGGCGCCGTAGTGCTGTCCGGCGTGGAGCGGCGGCCCATGGTTGAGATGGTGCACCGGGGGGATCGGCCGGGGGGCGTGGGGGTCCCCGTACATGGACGCCGGCACCCCTACTCCGTCCATCCCGCCGTAGTGGGGCAGCTCATCGTACTGTCAAAAAACGGGCCGGAAGAGAAGAAAGAAAGAGAAAGGGGGAGGGGGGGGGAGAGAGAGAGGAATAAAAAAACAAACAAACAACAACAACAAAAGTCAGAAGAGAGTAAAGCACCCGGACAGACACGAACAGAGCAAAACAAAACAAGAACAGCCACAACAGAGAGAGAAATGTGCAAAATGAAAATCAACAGGGATCGGGAGCAGGGGCTGGAGAGGCTGAGGAAGCAGTGGGGGTGCAGGGAGAGGTAAAGGGGGAAAGTGTGTGTGCCTGCCTGTGTGTGCGGGGGGAGATGGTCCTCTTCAGCACGGGCAGGAGAAGCCCTAACAAGGAAACGGGGATGAAAAGGAAGGAAACGGAGGAGAGAAACTAGAGTTACTCTGCATTAGAAAGGAAGGACAAAAAAATAAAACATAAATGAATAAACAAGCAGAATCAAAAGCAACTATATAAATAAATCAACACTGGGAAGGAGAGAGTAAAGGTAGGGTGCATCGGGGGGGGGGAGGGGGGAAGATAAAGGGGGAAATAATCTGAAAGTTACCAGAAACATTATTTAGAAGCAATTCCCCTTGTCCTTGTCAAAGCCAGAGACAAAAAAAAAAAAAAAAAAAAAAAAAAAGAAAAAAGAAAAAAAAAGAAGGCAGCTATATGTGTATACATATATATACGTTCGTATATACACAAACGCACATATGTATTTCTTAGTCTTTCCTAGGCAGCGGCTGTAACGGCAGCAGCAGCAGCAGCAGCAGCAGCGAGCTTTCCCCTGTGAAACCCGTGCTACTGAGCAGGCAGAGAGCAGGGAAATCGCGCTGCTGGGGGAAAAGCTAGAGAGGAAAAAAGCGTGGAACAATTGCAGAGAGAGACACACACAGAGAGACACTCGCGCACACACACAAAAAGCTAGTGAATAATTTTTGCTGCTATTTTTTAATAGTGGCCGCCATCATCAGCAGCAACAGAGGAGAGCAAATCGGACAGGCCCCTCTTAAGAGAGGATTTATATATAGGTAAGTGTTGGAGATTTAAACCTACCCTTTGCGCCATCAGTCTGCGCTCCAATAAACTCCTGGATGTGTCGTATATTTAATATCCCAGTCCAGCAAAGAAAGTGATTTAGAGTGAAGAAGATTCCTTTTTTTTTTTTTTTTTTGCAACCCACTTATAGACTTCTCCTGTCCTCCAATATGGTAAATAATAATAATAACAACAACAACAATATGTAAAAAACAGTCAAGAACCACGATGAGTTTCTGTGTTTTCTTCTTTTTTCTCTCTGTCTTTCCTTTTTCTCTCTCTCTTTTTCCTTTTTTCTTTCTCTACGGAAAAAAAAAAAAAAAAATTGTCAAGCCCCCAAACTGAAGGTTACGATCGGCCCGTCAGCAACCCACATGTAACCAAACTGTCGTGTCTCATGGCTTTTTGCCACTCCAGCTGTCAATCAAAGCCAGGGAATGTCAAGGTAGTGAATGAATGATGGTTGATGATGATGAAGAAGAGAGGAGGAATCTTTTTAACCCCGGTTTCTTCTTCCAGTAACTCCGCGCTCGGGTTTTGCCTTTTAGGATCGCTATAGGGTTGGTTTTTGTTGTTGTTTGTTTGTTTTTTCTTTTTTTCTTTTTTTTAAGTACTGTGAAGGGGGATGGGGAAAGATGCGAAGAAAAATTGAATAGTTTGCAAAGCCCGGACTTCCCCCTCTCTCCTTTTTTTTTTTTTTTTTTTTTTTTTCCTCCTCCCGGTAGGTATTTTGTCTCCCTCTCTCTCTCGCTCTCTGAGATGTGTGAGTGTCAGTAAGTGTTGGCAGGTTGGCTGCTGGCTGCCTTATAGAAGAGGTTCAGTTTTGCAGCGCTGATCGGCGGGAGAATGAAGTGACGGAACCCGGAAGTAGTGGTGGCCATAGCCAGTCCTGCAGCGCGGCGGCGGCGGCGGCGGCGGCGGCGGGGAGCGGCGGCGGCGGGGAGCGGCGGGGAGCGGCGGCGGGGCGCGGGGCGCGGGGCGCGGGCGCGGGGCGGCCCAGCCGGCGGAGCGCCGGTGATGCGCAGCGCGCGGCAGGGCGGCCGCGGCGCCGCGCGGGGGGAGCCGCGCAGCAGCCCCTGCCCCGAGCGAAGCAACGCGTGTAGGAAGGAGCGAGCGAGCGTGCGAGAGAGAGGGAGGGAGGGAGGGAGGGTGGGAGCAGAGAGGGAGGGAGGGAGGGGAGGAAGGACAGGGAGAGTGCGTGTGTGCGAGAGGGGGGAGAGGCAGGGGAAAACTGCAGAGAGCGAGAAGAAAAGTGCGATAGAAGCCCAGCCCCGGGTTGGTTTGCGCTAGATTATTTTAGCAACAAAATACCTTCCGATTAACCGCGATGTTTAGCGTCTGATTTATGCGCTGAATTATTTATTTAAATCGCCGGCTATCGCTGTTGCGGCGAAGGGTGTGCGAGTCCGGGGGCAAGGAGAGCTACAGCGTACGGGGGGGCCGCGCAAAGTTGATCTTCCCCGGGAAGCGAGCCTGCTCCGGCCAAGTACGCGCCTCTCCGCCAGCATGTTATGTTGCAAGTGTGGTTTCTTTCCTCTGACAATTCATTGTGCTTTTCTAAAAATTAATTTTCCAGGGCATGACGAGAAAGCCTCATTCAAACCGTGTTTGGCACCGCTCTTCATAAAGTGATCGCTGCTATCAAGCACGCTGTGGATATCTTGGGGGGAGAGGCGGAGGGGGGGAAGAAGGGGAAATCCCTTTTTAGTTTTGCGATTAGGCTGCCAGGCTTTGAAAAGGGCTTAAAAACAAAGTCATGCTCAGCCTTTTGTAGGAGAGATCCAGATGTTATGTAGATTTTTGTTTGCATGTTCTTTTTGAGCGGATCCGGCGGCGAGCGCTGTATTTACGTGTGTATGTTGCTGGACTTTGCCGTATATCGACGTTGCGCTTGTGGAATGTGTGCTGAAGTATTAGCTCGGTAATGCCTTCTAATGGTAGTGCTAATTACAGTGGGGTTATTTAGCAAATTAAGTGCGGTGATGCACCCCCCACCCTTGAGCACCAAATGAACTTTTCCAAACACACACGCACGCACACACACAGACGTTAATTTTGGTGTGTTTCTCTCGCCCAATCACTTTACCGGAGCTAAACCGTGCCTTACCTCCGAGCAGTCAATTACCAAAGCTACCCGGGATCATCAATCATGGGGGGTGCTTGAAGTTTAGGGGAGGAGCGATGGTCAAACTATCGATTGCTGCAGTTTTGTCCTCCCAACCCCCCACCCTCGTTCACGGTCCCCTGCACATAAAATCTAAAACAGACTATACCGTTAATAGTGGGATTTATCAATGATTATGTACCCAGTTGTGAATGTGGCCTCATACATTGATGGCTTTTAAAAATACACGACAGGAAAAATATGATTTATTCCAACAGTTTTTATTTGAGTTTGTTTTGCTTTTCGTGATGATGACGATGGTTTTAAGATTTTTTTTTTAACTTTAAGAAAATGACTCAAGGGGTAGTTATAGATATTTGGCCTGATTTTAATAGGCGTAGGGAATGAGCTCCAGAGGTCAATAAACCCCTCCAAAATGATGAATGATTGAGTACCTGTGATGATGATAGTGATTACCGGAGCAATTAAACAGTTTGATTAAATGAGCCATCATAACAATGATGTCTGCGGGAAATCAGCCCTCACATATAAAGAAAGATAGTGTGGAGGGCTGACAAACGCCAGTGGGCATTCCTGCGTGTTCCGATAGCGCCGAACCCTGCAGAGCAGGGCTCTATTCACAAATATAGGGGGAATAAGGAGAAAAGTCCTTCTCCTACTTTTAGCCAGAGTTGCACCCTGCTTAAAACCCGCCAGAAGCCGGAGAGCAGACCCGTTGTTTTTTTCCTAGAGGATCTCCTCCAAGATTAAAGCTAGTCCTAAGAGCAACCGAATTGCTGTGACTGACTTTCACGGGACTGTAAAAAGAGGTGAGTAAAAATGCCCTTAGTATGTAGATCTCTTTCAAGCAGTGGTTAAGTCGATTCATTTCGCAGGGAAAAAGCCCGTCTTCTTGTGCAGTATTTTATACTCTGTCGTATAAATCGGTAACGTAATTCAAGATATTCATGGTAATGAATGCTTGGCTAATCCTTTGGGTGCGCGGAGACCTACAGAGCAGTAGGTTATGCAAATCCTTTCCTACTTTTACAGCTGTAGTTTTCTAACAGATTTTTTAAAGAGATCTAGTCATCGGTGAAAGCTATTTGTTTTTTTCTGTCCCACTCACCCTTCGCCCCAAGGATGCCAGATTTCTAAACTTGCATGGAATCATTTGGTTGTGAATACAGCCCATACCGCCACCTTAGAGGACGCGTTTTAAATATTTGTAGCTTTCAAACTCGTTTTTTAACCGAGGCAGTGCAAACCTCGAGTCTTGCCTCTTGAAATATACAAGTGTGTCTTGTTTCAGATAGTTTCGGTATCACCAAAGAAGAGGTCTTTCCATGTAACGTGGCCGTGCAAAAGCTCTATTGAAGGCTCCATGTATTTGTTCAGATCTCCAACTGTGGGAGAAGTTTATCGTTTTTCTTCTCAAAAAGAAGTTTTTAGATGACTTGTCTCCCGTAGAAGAAAGATCTTAATTGCTGGGGATTTCATTTTAGACCTGATTTTTTTTTTTCATAATTCTGTTTTTCATGTAAGTCTCTGTAGATCTTGCTTCTCTTGACTAAGAAATTGTTAGAAAGCGATCTAAAATCAAAGCTGCAAGAAAAAGCAGCCAAAGTTTTTTGCAGTGTTAAGTGCTGCTTCTTTCAATTTTTTTTTTTTTTTTTTTTTTTTTTTTTGTCCCTCCTAAACTAATTAACCCCCTGCGTTGGCTTGTCCCGCTGTGCATGTGTGTAATCTGGGACAAGGACCAACTTTAAAAAATTATTTTAACTTGATAGAAAGTGAAATTTCATATGGTAAATGAAGGGCTTTCATGTTCCTCCTGTGTCTTTTTTTCCCGTGAAAAGAGTTGAAGCCCTTTTCCTCTTCACTATCCCAGTGGATTAAAGCACACAGAGAACATGGTTTATAAAGCGCTACAGTTTAGCCATTAAAAAAGGAATCTCAATTTAGCGCCCTTAAATGAAAGTACTCAGCTATTAACAAAGATGCTGTTGGGCACTCGGAGGAAAATGGGATACGTGCATGCAGGGGGTGAGGGCTTCCACGTTCTTAGGTAATTTTTTATTTACTTTTATTTTTTTTCAGCCTAGTGACATATCTCTTTAAAAACATAGTAATTCGGAAAAATTAAATTGGCCAATTTCCATTTCTCGTGCATCACTTTCATAGCGAAGGCTGTTTCCAGGAAAAGTGTGAGAGACGAGTCGGTGGGGAGCGTGTGTGTGTGTTTAGGCTTTTTTTTTTTTTTTTTTTTAACATCGGCTCAAAAGTCCAAAGAGAAATGAGGTGTCCGGTATGGAAGTGCATCTCAGTCAACAGCCAGCTCCTTTTGCCGAGGCTGGAAATGGTTTTAACAGGCGGTAAAATTTCATCTTGTGGTGTCAAATTGGGGTCAGTTTGGGGTTAGCGCTCTCAGTGTCCGAGCAGGAGCTGTCCAGCTGTGTGGGGATTCATTAAGGGCAAAAGATCCGTTTCAAGAAAAACAATACAAAGACAATCAGAGGGCTAAAGATCCTCTTCAAATCGCATTTTACAAGTGCACCAGAACAAATATGGACGCTGAAATCTATTCCCTTCAAACTCCCAAATCGGCTTCTTAGCCCTCGGAGGGAGTGAGAGAGAAAATCCTCTAAAACTTAAGAAGAGTCTGTTTTCAATCAGCTTTTCCGAAGTGTGGCATCTTAGTCCTTTGCTGGCTTTGAGACATGCCTCTCTCGCTCGCTTGCTCCCTCTCTCTCCTTTTCCACAGCCTTGCAAAAGCGGATGGCACAACAGGTAATATTTTATATTTCAAGAATATATTCCACCGGGGATCTTAAAGCACTGTTTTGTACGCGAGTGTGTGCCTAGCGCAAGATTTAATGCAAATAGAAAGTTTTTTGGGGGAAACATGCCATGCTTGCATGAAATCCTATTGGACCCCTTTGGAAATTTTCTGTACTCCTTGTAGGCGATGCTCTGGTCTGATGGCTAATTTAGGCTAGATTTACTTTACAGTTCCTAGAATTGGTGGAAAGCACCTATTTGCTAATCTGGTTTATTAAATTCGCGTGGTTTAAATCCTCTTAGCTTCCCTACATCTGTTAGAACAATTGGCGCCTCGCTATGGGGACAAATAACTTGAACCTTAATCTTGTTTGTAACTTTATTCAATGTTTGTTTGTGCGTTGAGTTCAAGTGTTTTTGGATGATGCCGTTGTGTTCAGAAACACATAGGCTACATTTGCGAGCAAAACTCCCCATGGACAGGCTAAGGATATCGCGGAATGGGATGAAAAATATTGCATATTTGAATTGGCTTTTTATCTCCAACTATCGTTCTAGGAAATGTGTCATATTTAATGAAGAAGGCAATCCGCCTGGTACAATGTGGCTGGGGGATTACATCACCATGACCCCGTAGTAAAATCATCGGGAGTTTTTCTTTTTGTTTTGCTCGTAAGGTAAAGTGCGGGGTGTAAATAGTACCTTTTCCTTTTTGTAATCAGGATTATGCAACAGTTCAAACTCCTACTCCCCAAAATCACTCTCCACCACACTTTCTTTTGCCTTTACGGTTGGATCTTACAACTTTTTATTCGTCTTAGCCTCCGACTTCCCGCAGCTGCAGGACTTTGGAGGTCCCATCTCGGGTGCCCCTGTGAAGTCACGCAGATTTTCGCTTCTGCAGATCATTGGGTTCATTTAGCTCCTCACCCTGACCCCCCCGCCCCCCGCCTGCCAGTAGAGTACTTCGCTTTTCAGCAATCTATTATTTTTCGAAAATCTTTCTAGTCCAGAAAGTCAATGGTAGCCCATCACGGTGAACTTTTCTTGACCTCAGCTGCGGTATGACTGAGATCTCTGGGAGCTGGATTAGGAGGAGGTTCATTTACTTACCTGTTAGCTTCCCTTTTGGCGCTCTTTATTCCACAGCTCCCCCCCGATTTTTTTTTTTTTTTTTTTGTTTAAGAAAAATAATTATAATAAAAAAACCTCTCCACGAAGCAAGAACGATCCGGGGTCTTTCTCCCCTCGGGAGCCCCTTCCCCGCCCGCCGGGCTGCCGGGCTCTATCCCGGCCCTGGCGGGACCCCCCAGGGCAGCCTCTGCCGGCGGCGGGCAGCGCGCAGTGCCGTCAGCAGCGCTCTAGCGCTACCTGGCGGGGCTCCAGCTCCCTCCGCCGCCCCGCGCGGACCCACGCGGGGCTCGGCCTGACGCGGGGCGCGGACCCACGCGGGGCCCCGTGTCGGACCCTGTGCGCAGCTCCGCGCCTACGCCTCCCGCGGGGCTTTGCTCGGTCTGGTGTCCTCGCTCCCCCCCAGCCGCCTTGCATCCCACCCGACCGGGCGGGCTGCGGGGCGAGGGCCGCGGTGGGAAGGGGCGCAGGGATGACCCCCGCCTTCGCGTTTGTCCGGCTTGCTTCACGCGCTGGTGTCAGACGAGAGCTGAGCTTTTTGGTTTTTATGTCTTAGGCTGGGAGGTTTGTAAAAGTGAAGACCATAAACAACCAACGTGCGTATTTCCATCATAAACCAGAAAGAGAAAAATACCTGTCAGGGCTTCTCACTAACGCCGTGCAGGCTCTTTCCACTAGGGCAGTTAAAAATCTAGTTTGCAATTTGTTCGAAGAAGCCCGAAGCATTAACAAAATCTATCTTTCCAATGTGACATCGTAACAAAAAGGACAGTGAGGGCAAAGTAAATCGCTTTAGTGCAATATCAGAGCATCCGAGACGGCTCTAAACTCTACTCAGAGCTCTCTGTTTTCACTCACTCAAGATATTCACTTGTGTTCTCCAGCTGCATATAAAACTCCAGAAGAGGAGCACTCTCATTTTTACTCTAGAGTTCTCGGTCCGGAGAGAACAATATCCTTCTACCTCTTTTGAAATGATACGGAGACTCTCAGAACACACAAGAGATCACTCGAAGCACGAATGTCCTTTTTTTTTTTTTTTTCCCCAAGAGCTGCTCGGCCCATTGTTTGAAGTGAGCTCCAGCGCGCAGACCAGAGAGAAAGGAAAAAAAAATCTTTGGAGCCTGGCTTGGTATTGCACAGAGAAAGAGCTTACAAAATATTAAGGCGTTTTTCCTAGAAGTACGTGATGGGAGCCCGCAGTGTGTTCCCGGAAGAGAGGTGGTACTTTTTTATGTGCGTGTTTGTGGTTGTTGTTGTTGTTTTGAAGATTGTGATCACCTTTGCACGTCTTTCTTTTGATCCCACAAAGAGAATGCAATATGTATATATCTGTTTGCTCTCCATACAAGAAAATGCAAGGGACCGTACAATGGAATATACGGCCGGTTAGTCCTCATAATGCTTAGTTTTGCTGTAATTAATTGAAAACAGTTATTAGGTCGTCATTGGCAATAGCGTAAATAATTGCACCAGATTTTTACTTAAAATTGACCGGTCACAGAGTGATAGATCGATTCGAGGTATAAAAATGATGTATCAAAACATCAATGTCGATTATTTGAAATATTGTAGTCGAATCTTTTTATTGCTTCATCGGTTAAGTGTCTGAAAGTGCTGTGTTCCAACATATATTTATGTTGTCAATACTGTCAAAACTGTCAGTTTTATTACAGTGGATTTGTAATACATTTCGGATTTGCTCATTTACATAAAATGTCCACCCCAGATACCCCTCCTTTTCCCCATCCCTGGAAATCTATGTCAGTTTAATGAAAGGACTCAGGACTCATAGCTGAAGAAAAAAAAAAAAAAAAAGTGGAGCTATTGCTCCATTAGGTCCAATTTAAACATCCCTTTGGAAAGCTTGGGCTATTTCTAACTTCCCATAAGAGGGAATCCCCCTCTCCCCCGCCTCCTTTTTCCCCAGTAGAATTTAAACACTTTTCTACCCTCACACCTAGATTAAACCCTTCATGAGAATTGAGAGACTGTACAAGGAGACGGAGACGAGCCAAAGCGCACCTGTGAATGCCGAAACCCTCCCAAAGAGAGCAACAGCCCCCGAACCGCGCACACAAGCGCGGGGGGTTGGATCCCGCTAGAAAGAAGGAGACAAAAGGAGCAATAAATATGTGTGTGATCCTTTCTTAACGGTTTGGAGCCCAAAGCAAAAACGCGAATTGGAAGCAGTATTGGGCATTTGATGCCCTCCCGCCCCCATTTTGTCAGGGTGTGATTATTCGCTTTAACTGTAAGCGGCTGATTTTTTTGTTAGCATGGTCTCAGACACATCTCTCTAATTTTCTCCGAAAGCCCAGCTGACGAATGGAAAAACTCAGGAAAACTGTAAATCCATTTACAGACTAAACTCTCTTCGATCGAGCAAACAATGAAATTAGCCAAGTAACTTTATTTCCCGCCCCACCCCTTTCGGGAGTATGAGGTTGTTTCAAAGGTGTTGGTAAGATGGACCGAGGTGTGGGGGATTTTCTGTCCTTTTTTTTTTTTTTTTTTTCCCTCCTTCCCAGGGATATGTATGTTTAAAGAGATGCTGAAGAGATTTTTGAGTTCACGGGGAAGGAGGAAAGGTTAGTTTGGGGAACGGCCCCGCGCCTGGCAGGTATTTTAATGACCGTTCTTTCCTTTGAACACTTTCAATCTCTGCTTCTTTTCATCCAGAATATCTTCCCCAGACTAAGCATGATTTCTGTTATAATTCTTGTGTGTGTTTGTGATCCCTTCTGAGGTAAATTGAGAAGTAAGCTGCGCAAAAGGAGGAAATCGCCCCTGGGGTGCTTTGTTTACTTTGGTTTGTAAAATCCTGCTAGGAGATGCTTTCCTCAGTGTGTGGCAAGTGTTTCTTCAAGAAATTCATCAGCCCTTCTACAATTACTTCGAGCTCCGAGGGAAGATAGCTGCCATCACTTTCTCACATCCCAAGGTGTTGCACGGAGGAGAGAAGAAAAGGCTGGAGCATTTAATTATAAGAGGGTGGCGGGGGGGAGTAGGGGGAACGGTGGCTGCAGAAAATGGTCCCAAGCCTGTACCTGGAAAAGAAAAATCTTCAAGGGTATATTTCGGAGACGTGTGCCACTTAGAGATGGGGAAAAGTACCCCAGCTTGTGCAGTAATTAGGCTGAACAATAAACATAATTGGAATAAAATCAGTTGGAAATTCCTGCGTTTTTAATTACGTTTCATTTTGTGGTAAGCCGTAAAATTATGAATGCCTCTCAATTAAACACTATCCACTTGTAAAGCATTTAACAACAATTATTCCTTAATCAGTTGGAATGTTAGCCACAAATGATGCTGTTAAACATCAAAGGGACGCCTCAGACGTTACCTTTTAGTCATAAGTAAGAGGATTAATTTCTATAATTAGAGGGGATAAATATGTGCATAAATACATCTAATTTTTTTACACGTTCTCGTCCTATCTGGGAGACCCGAGGATCTTTGACATTGCCTGCACTTCGAGCTCTCCCCCGACTCAGCGGCGGCGACCTCGAGGGCAGCGAGGTGAGAACACCCCTCCGGGGACGCCAGATCTGCGGCAGCTCCGCTCCGCGAGCGCCGGCACCCACCGCCAGCGCAGCGGGGGATCGGGATCGGGCCCGCCATGGGCACAGGGCTTCGGGGCAATTTGCAGCCCTCCTTGGCTTTTATTGACGTTTATTTATTTTTTTTTTTTTTACGGCACCTGGGGTCTACCTGGTGCTTCAGTTCCCTCGGGGACAATTTGCTGCCCCCAAACGAAGCTCAAGATTTGAGTTGAATACCGCAAATAAAATTAGCATGACCTTGATTACACCCTGTATGAATATCTCATTTACCTAATGACTTTATGTCACGTACGCAGAGGGTCAATTTCCTTTTAACCTTTCCCATTGCTGCAGTAAGCATTCTTTTATAATCAATGGCTCTTTGAATAATCAATTCGCATTTTATGATCCCTGACAAACTCAATATATGTGTGCCTTGTTTCAGCAAAGCAGCCGGCCCTTCTCCGCGCCGTTTTCACGTCCGAAGAGTTTGCGGCGGGGTTTCCCGGCTCCCCGGGGAGCCGCCCCGGGCCGCGCCAGCAGCCACCGCCGGGCTCCGCCAGAGGCTGCGGGGCGCTGCGCCGCCTGCCTGGCCTCCCCGCTCCGCCGCCGCGGCTGCCTCCGCGCAGAGCCCCGCCGGGAAGCCGTGCCTCCCCTCGGGAGGATGCACCCCGGCAGAAAGGGGTAGGCTCCGGGGTTCGCGGCGGCGTCCGGCAGCCCCTTCCATCTTTCTAGCGCTGGACATGCACTTTCACGTGTTTTTCCAGTCGCTCAATCCAAAATACGCGGTTTTACCGCTCCCCACACCCCCACCCCGTCCCGCCCGGTCTCTTTCCTAGGAAAGTGCACAGCAAAACCAAATCGCCCGGGACCGTCTCCCTGTTCTGCATTTGCGGGACAGCCAGCCGTGGGGCGACGAAGTTCTCCCGGCTCTGAAGCCGAAGGCTGCACGGCCGCGCCACCTCCTTAAGGACTCGTGAAGATAGCTTGGTGTCCTCGGCCACGTCGGCACAGGGGAAACCTTGAACCAGTCTTTGCTTTGGACTAACTGTCCCGCTGACGTTCACAAGTCCCTCACTGCCACCAGCCTCTCTAAACGCCTCTCCCAACCGCCTCCAAACTGTGGGTCTGGAAATTTGTCCCAGAAGTGCAGCCCCCAGTGCAGAAGTGTACGTGGGAGGGGAGGAGGGTTAGGGCAGGCTGAACTTTCCGAATGTTTTTTCTATAAGTAGCTCACATTTGCTGTGATCTATGGTGTGAGTCAAGAACTGAGACTTATTGCAACCCTGTTCCCTCTATTGGATAATTAATGCTGATTCATAGCAGTTTCTACCTACGAATGTGTGTTTCGTTTTTCTCTGCAGGGTCCATGGTTCTTTGGTATGTTGTTATTCCCTGAAAGGTAATTGCACTTGATATTCTCTCGGGCAAGGCTCATTAGCCAAGGGCAGGGTGGCGTTGCCAATCTCAGACTCTTTCAACAATTCAATGCAAACATTTGCCCCAGAGGTCTAGTACAGCACTCCTAGCTCACGAAACAGCTCTTGGATACAGTATTTCCCCTAAGAAGTCTGAAAAGAAGTACACACATATATATATTTTCTACCCAAGCAGGAAACATTTCAATTTCGGAGTTTTTAGTTTAACCCCTCACTCTAAGTGGTTGAAGCTACACAAGAAGATTAGACACATTGCCTTGGACTGCAGGACTTCACCCTCACTATTATTAGAAGACACTCAGGACACAAACATGGACGAAATAACAGAAAAGACACCACATTTCCCACTCCTCTGTATGCACTCTTTTACACTCTTAACATTTACAAAATGCATGTTGAAAACATTTTTCCACTGCCCACCATTATAGACCTCCACCTGACTCCTTTCTCACACACGCCTGCTGTCATCTCTTTGGCTCCTTTCATCTCTCCTGCTAAATTAATTACCTCACTAATGCAAGGCAATGAAACTCAGGTGTAAGGTAAGTTAGGGAACATACATTAGTTAATACATACTATTTTATGAAGGTGAACCCTCCATGATTGTTCTGATTTTATTTTTTCCCTCTCTGGTTCATCATTTTGAAAATCTTATTCTTCCATTTGAATCTTGGCAGGTTGAGCAGGATGATTCACTGTAACACTGCAGAGAATGGAAAGATCCAGTTCTCACAGGAAAAAATGGTCCCTGCAGGACTGGTGAAGAGCAAGAAGAGGGACAACATCTAGATTTAACAAGTTATCAGACATCAGAAGGTTATTCACGTTAGAATAAAATAATCTGGATATCTGTATTCACGGTGAGTTAGATTCTCCCTGGTAGTGGTGTTAAGAAGCAGAGACTGCTCTTAACTTCAAACAACAAACCCTATGTCTAAAGTGTTCATCTTACTGTGTTTACATACTTCCATTGACCACATTTTTCCCATCACAGTTAGCCAATAAACTCAAAGAGCAAAACTCATCTGTGCTATATCTCCACTGACTTTAGTGTTAACGCACTAGAAAGGAAATTGTCCTACAGTATGTGATTACACAACAAATGTACGTCCAAAAGACGAGACACTGAAATGTTACTAGTTTTAATCCTCACTCATCAGAAGGGCTGCCAATCAGCCTATAGGCCTCACCACTTAGGGGGAACAAAAGTTCATAGAAAAATGCCTTGATGCTGTGGATCTCTGTCAACAATGTTGACAGCCTTCAGTATCTTCAAGCCCAAGCCTGTGTCCCAAAGTCCCATTAACGGATGGAGAACGTGAATGAAGGACACATGGCAGGATTCTGCAAGGTGGTTTTGTAGATGCCAAGTCTCCCTGTGTGAGGTACTCAGCTTCCCAGGTCCTGCTGATAGTGAATGTAGACAGTCACCATCCTTGTAGTAAGCCCTCAGCACAAGAAAACATAAATTCTTTAATTCATACTTAGGTGATTCACAGCCATGGTTTTTGTTTGACACTTTAAGTATCTCTTGTGCCATGGTGGTAAATTTTGCTTTTTCAAAAGTGTTTTTCAAAATGAACAGGCTTTTCAGTGATGATACATCATTAAGTTAATGTACTAATAGATTTAATTTTTAAAGTACAGGCTAAATTTAAAACTTGCCTCTTACTACTTCATATGCATTTATAAACCGTCACTAACAGTTCTATTGATCAACAACAAAAATAGCTCTAGCAGAAGCTTTCCTTTGATGTAGATAAACATAAACAGCATTGAAAAAATAACACACAAGTGATTGTCCTGTACTCTTACCTTGAGGCTATATTACGATCACAGTAAGACATATCTGGGCATGTGTCATACCGGATAATACTATTTCTTGGGTGTCTGAGGGCACATGACTTTACCTTGGACTTCACAACAGCTGAGACATGCCGTTTAAAAGCATAGTCCTGGCATTACTGAAAAAAGCCATACTATGCTATATATAATCATCAACCTATATATGAGATATTTTTAAAAAAGCTTCAGTTTAAATACTCAGTCCACTTTATTTATATTATTTATGCGCAAAGCTAAAAATAAACATTTGAAATATTTTTCTCTTTTATGGAAGAGCTGATAAAACTATTAATCTGAAATGAACTCTTGGATGAATGCAGCCATATTTCTCTGGGCTCAGATCCCTTACTCTCAGTTGGGAACCCACATCAGATCAGGGCAGTACAGTCAATCCTCAGTGGTAACATGCTCTTGACTTCAAAATATTCACCAAGAATAGCTTAGGCAAACAGTTTCCAGCCTAAGACTCATTCACAATACGTTCATTTGGGCTTTTCATTTCATTACTCTTGATGTTTCACTGGTCACCTATCATGCTTGCTCTACTTCCCAATAGGTTGGTTGAAATTATTTAAACAGGAGGCTAAATGAATAATAAAAATGCCTAAGAAATATTCCCGTCTCTGTTTGCATGCTTTTGTTTCATACAAGTATTAATCCAAAGCCTGAGTCTGCTTCCATTCCATTTGATGAAAGCAGGATTTGATCCATAACGGAAATGTATTCACCTAATACTTGTTCAAAGAAAAATCCTGCTTACTTTATTGTTCACGTATATGGTCAGAAACATGATCAAAACAAGAGTCATCTCAACCCCCTGGAGCTGCTTTGTAAATAGGGTTGCAGTATGCACCCAGGAGCATAACCCGTTTTGTCACTGCAGGTTAATTTCAGCTTTCAAACATTATGGAAAAATCATCAATTGCCTTTCTTCGGCTCCCTCTCCCCATTTAACTTCAGATCACTTCCCCTGGCAAGTGGCTTTTGACACACAAGTAGTATCATATTGTTTGATCGAAAAGCAAATTTCAGTTTTTATGTTGTTTCCAGACTTAATTCATTGAAGAAGGTCCTGTCTGCAGCCAATGTGCTCATGGTAACTGATCCCAAAATAAACATCTAGCAAGATTCTTAGTATTTGAGAGCTGGACTGCTTTCATTACATAATCCTCCATACATGGGAAAAATGATACAAAGATCTCGGCCCTGCTTTCCTTGGGCACCTCATAGTTCAACAGACTTTTTTTAGATTAACAAGCATGCAAAGAATGGGATTTCAGACCCGCTGTGCTGCAATTATTATACTTCTAGATGGATTATTTTGTTTCCTGAGAAAGGAATATTATTATATGAGTATTCTTAAGTTGGAGAGTTTTTCTACTGGATTTACCATAGCAACAAAAGTGAAATGAAGGTGTTTTTTCTTTGTTTTTCTGTTTTTGTTTCTCTCGATAAGTATTATCAGTGAACACTTCTAAGTCAGAGGAATTAATTCTTAATTTTTACTCAGATCTGAAGATCTGAAATGTCTTGAAGCTTGAAACATTAGGATGATATTTCTTTCTGAATAAAATATGTAATAAAACCATTGCTATTCCAATGAAACATGGTAAATGATGTTGTCGTGAACTCAGGCACAGAGAGATAACAGTCAGAGTTCATGTACCTCATTCTCTCACTTACACAGGAGAAACTCTAGTGAATTTAATGGAGTTACAGCAATATAAAACTATAGTAAGGTGAGAATTGCACAACTTGTGCTTAACTAGATGCTATTACTTTAAAAACAGAGTGTACTTCACTAAACAATCTGCAAATAAACACAAAACAAAGGGCAAATGAGACATATTACAAGTAAGCGTGCATGCAAAAAAGGTAAGTGCAAATTAGATTTGAATATTCATGAGTCACAAATCATTGACAGTTTGAAATAATGCAAAACAGCTTTATAAATGAGGTTAAGGCAAGGGACATCAAAGGAAGGCATTGCTAAATCAATAGCAATTTGATTGTGCATATACTTGTAAATTGTGGTTACAGTTTTTGTGACATGGGAGAAGAATACTGCACATGTAGTGAAGAAGGGACACATAAATATTCTTTTTGAGTGTGTTATATTTTTGCAGTTCAGCATGTACTTGGAGACCTGTCATGTATAAAGTGACCAGATATCATTTTTTAATTTTTTCCCCAAGAGAATTATAGTTTCCTTTGAGTATGCAATCTCCTGTGTTGTGTTGCTTAGTATGACAAAAAATTCAGTTGTCAACAGTACCTGAACAGCAATACTGTAAAATAGAATCATTACTTACTTCACTTGACTTCAGTAGAAGGATCACCTGCTAATCAAAGTACTGTCATAAAATCATAGCCAGTGGAGGTTATCTACTTGTTTCAGAGAATTTAGTTCTCAGAAGTGGCAATCAGATGAGTTGCAAGTCTCAGAGCAAATTGCTGGAGTACAGGGATTTAAAAGAACGATAGCTTGAAGGATGGCCAGCCTGACCATTTAAATCAGAGTTTCTTCATTTTTCTGGTTGGAAGCATCAATAAAGTATTGGATCTCCTGTCTTATTTGTGAGTTCTGCAGATATTTGAAATTGAATGGTTTAAAATGTTGATGACAACACAGAACGAAAAGGCAAAACTGTCAGAAGTAATCTGCCCATTTAAAATTACTCCGGGGTGTTTGTTTTTCCCGAGGGTTTATATTTTGATTACTTAACACTCACTGTAATACACTAGCTGATTCGCTTCCTTCAACGTCTTTTACATCCAGTGTGATGTCCTTACTCTCTGGCATGACGGATGAAGTTTCACTTGGTCAAGTGAAGCTAAATATATGTTTACCAATACTGATAGCAAAACTAAGCAGGAATATCCATTTGGAAATGGTATAGAGTACTCTGGTTCTTTAAGAAGAAGCACATGACTGCTTGCAGTGCTGCCTTTAAAAGCATCCACTCACATGAATGAAGCTGGCAATTAACTCATGTCAAAACATTGTAGAAGGAGAAACCCAAATGTCGAATAACTTAGGAAAGGGATAACCTCATGTCCTCCCCAATCCCCTAGATGAGCTTGTCAGAAGCTGATGTCTCTTGTGCCATCACAATATCGAAAGATACCTGGATGTGCCATGTTTAAACTCCGAGAGCTTTCTGCAATAAATTCTTTAAATCCATGTATTCCTCAGCATGGATAAACAATAGATAAGTTAGAAAGAGCCACTCAGGAATGTAAAAGGCCAGAGCACCATTTCAGGGATGTTCCCTCCGACCTTCAGAATCTGTGGAGAGAGAAATGAATTTCTCTTTATGACAAGCAAAAGGGAAAGTTATCTTGTGGGCATAGCACAGAGCTCAAAATCAACTGTCTTAGATTTCCTTTTAGCTCTCTCCCTGTGACTGGCCAGGTTTATCAGGGGTGAAATATATACATCCCTCCAGATCTGTAAAAGGAAGCTCACAATACATAGATTTCTGGTGCCATGACATGGAATTCATAAGAGAACAAGAAATCCTGTGATGAAGAGACACCAGTTTATGCCCAGTACATTAACTTTGTAATCACTGTTCAAATCTCTGTGTTTAGATTACATGATACTGCAGGTTGTGTTGGTCTGTTTATAACCTCTTGCACCTTCAGTAAAACACATCATCTTCATTTAAATGAGAAATTACAATCTCTTTACATTAAAATTTTTTCTCAAAACTGTACGTGTATGCAAAGGAAATAAATATCCAAACGATTCTATGCTTTTTAGTCTACATTGCACCCAGCACCCTGGAATCTGAATACTGCTTACAAGAAATGCGGTTGTCCTGAATGAGTTCAGCTTGGAGTAGCTACTGCATTACTTATGAAAATAGGTCAATGGCATTATAGACCGTTCTTTGGTTCAGCAGAAGAATATCAATAGCCTGTGTCAGGTCAAAGTTTCAAAGGGTTGGGTTATTTTTATTTTCTGGCAAATTCCTTTCTCTTGAAGAAAATTAAAAAAAAAAAAGGAAAAATTAATGTAGCCAAAGAGCATGAGTCTCTACCGTCTCCAGAAACCTGATTAATTTTATCAGGATTTTAATTTCTACTTCATTCCCAGATTTCTTTCTCATCTCTATTCTACATGAAGTTTTCTATATCTTTCCAACAAAGTGACTCTACTGGTCATTTGTAACCCCTTCTTTAAGTCTACTGATACTGATTTCTGACCTGTACCTGAGGATATAAACTTTTACAGGCCTAGTATGTTGTATGTGACCAGAAGCAGGCAATGCAGAACAGTTCACACTAGACTACCTGAATCCCACATCTCTCATATGAATCACCAAATCAAATACAGACTTGGCTCCCGGCATGTGATCTGGAGTTACACCAACTATGTCTTGTCCCAGGTTCAAGAGGGTAAGCTCTGTTTTTGATGAGAAAGGTCCTGTGCTTGCATTTTTTTTCTGCATGATCACCTTTGCCAGTCTATTTCTCACCTCCTTTCCTGCCTTTGTGTCAGACAGAAATGGACAGCAGGTCGCTGTCACTAGGGTCAAATTTGCAGTAGCTGTTTTTTGAGATTCCCGTGCAGTATTTCACCTCCAGCTGCATTTTGGGGAAAAATATATTTCTATTGTATTTCTAGGTTTTTACTCCTTCCATTCACAGTGTGCACCAGGTTTCTTTGGGGATGAGGGACAAAGCTTTAACAGTCTCTACTACTTTCCCATAGTATGTTCCTCAAACTCTTTCCTGAGCAGAACATGTTTTATTCACATTTGGATTATTTAGGTCTCTTGTGGGAGAAAGCGAAGGTATAGTAGTGGGGCTCATGTCCACATTTCTGTGGTTCCTGCCTATTTGGGTAGACATTCCACCTGAAAACTCTCAAAATTGTGTTTGTGTGTGGTTGCCTGGGGGAGATAGGGGAATGAAGTGGGAATAAGATGAGAAGACAGTATAACTACTTTATATCCCCCTCTTTAAATTAACCTGTGCTGGATTCTTCTGTGGGTCTTTGATCAGAATCCAGGAAGGAAAAAGGCGAAGACCAAAGTCCAAAACTGGGTCTCCCAGTCACCTCATCCAAGCAATGGAGAGTGGAATGGAAATGAATACAGCAAATACAGCAGTCCTAACGGTCTCGTACCTGATGAAAGGAAGGACTGCTAAGGTGAGCCGAGGAGGGATGGGTCCAAAAAGGAGACATCAAACACTGTGATGATCAGCCAGCAAGTGAACCACTAGTGCCTAAATCCTATAATGTAGAGTCTTGGCTGATATGTCAGTTGGATGCAAGGAAAATGATGTAAGCTATAAAATGTGAACCTTTGTGGATAATTCACCATCAGCATTGACCTTGAGATCATGGAGGCACAGTGTATCCCTGAGTCACTGAGGGCTCAAAGTTGAGTATTTTGCATGCATATAGGTCCATAGTGATTTGACTGGAGACGGTATAATTACACTATCATTATAGTAAAAGAAATATAATGAAAATTAATGAAAATCATATAGGAAGTTCCTAGAACATTGCTTACCTTTCTGATAAGCTATAATGCAAGATAGCTTCCCTTAAATACGTAATATACCCCAAGTTCTCCTTATTGATAAAAGAAAACAGCACTGCTGTTGAGGTAAATGTGTCCTATACTTTTTCCTTACAAAATTTCATCCAAAATGCTAATGTTTGTGGAAAAAAAATTACAGAATGCATTTTCTCTTTAGAGTAAATCTGGTACTTGCCAAATCCTGCTTGTCAATACAATATTAGATCATATGTGACCCAGACTTCACATGTGTCAACAAGTAAATTTGTCTCCTTCTGTTATTTCAAATTACAAGATATAGAGACATAATTCTTACTGATCAATTGGAAACAAAAATGCTTTACCTTTTGTTATTTCAATGCCATCTGTTAAAATAAACTAAATGCCAAACTTACTACATACACAGGGCACTGAAATGGCTTTTTAATTTGGCTTGGGTATTTCAAGGAAAGCAATGCATTTCCATATACTTCGACTTCTTTACATGAATTATTATGTACTGCAAGTGACATCTACTGGAGAAAGCAGAGCTAAATGCCTACTCTACAAACTTTTTTTTTTACTATTAAAAGGACCTCCCCTCCAGGAAATACAGCTGTTACTTAATAGAAACCAGGCACCTGTGCCCATCAAAATGAAGTTACTTAAGTGCTTTCAGGATAGTTAAAACAAAACTACAGGACTACTCTCTTCATAATACAGAAGATACAGAAGGCTTTTTCTTTTTTTCTTTTCCTTTCTTTCTTTATCGAAAAGCTGTTAATACCGCAAAAATATGAGTTTACAGTAAAAGACTTTTTGAAAGTAACAACTGTTTGATCATGGTATGCAGTCATCCTTGGTGCTATGAAATTACTCAGGACGTATTATAAAAATATTCACCAAAAGAAATGTGGCTATAGTTTTAAGTTTCAAGCTTGCATGTGAACAGATGTTATACTTCAACAGAAATTTACTTGAAGATTTGATCCAGAACCATACTATTGTCAATAGTATTGACAATATTACCTAGAAAGTCTGACAGCCTGCGCATTTTTAACATTACATACAGGTTGAAGTTATCTATTGGGACACAAATTCATAAATACCTGCACTATGTTAAAACACTTGCAATCTGTAACTATCAAATGTTGCATGAGTTCGGTGCCTAAGAGGAGCAAGTTTAAAAAAAAAATTCTTTCAGTGAAATATGATAAAAATCCCGGGAACACTGGGAGCAATGCAGAAAGCTGTGAACTCAGAGGCTCAGTGCCACTCAGAGCTCCCGGGAGTGTCATTACTTCTTAATATGGGTTCTTGAATTCTTGCTTAAAAGCCAGTTCAATTCCTTGGACAGATGAAGCACCAAACAATCAAAACTGTTCTTGATTCTAACACAGTGAAGCCTAAACAACAATTCCAATTACTTTTAAAATGGTGCTAGCAAATCACTCCTAAAACCACTGACAAATTTGGGAGAAATTTCCCTAGTGTAGACCAAACCCTAGGGTTTAAATATGTATTCCCCACCAAGCGTGGGAAAGAGTTTCTGAGCCAGAGAAATCAGTTCAGAAAGTAAATCAATAGCTAGCAGCCATTTAAGGATTTGTTTATCTAATACTGATCTTAATTTAGTTGCAATTTCCTCCATCAAATATGTTTCCCTTCTATTTTATAAGTAAAATTTGATTTTTAAGGTTGGGCTTTAACACAGTGAAAAAGGACACCCTTTTACGCAGGAATCAAAAGAAGACACATTTGTCTGTTTGGAACAAGTGCAGGAGGAGAAATACCAATAAATGTTGAGATGAGATTAAGTGGGTAATCTGTGTGTAATGTATCTGGGCCTGATTGTCCCTTCTAGCAGCAAAAACCCAAGGGAAGAGGCTAAGGAGATGATATTTCCTAAGGGATTTCCATATAGAACTGGTTACTGAATCATTGCAGTGCAGGTGAGTCTTACCCTTTATCTACTCTGTGGCAGAAGAGACTGCAGAAATGATAGACCTGCTGGATTTCAGAGTCCAAAACCATCTGTGTGGAGACAGATCTTTTATGTTCACCTTTGCTTTAGGTTATTGGTATCTCTCTCCATCCGTTAGCAATGCTGCTACATCCACGTTCATATCTCAAGCTTCCCTAGCCTGTGGCTGTCTTCTGGGGTTCACATTTTCCACAATGGCTACAGGTGGATGAGAGGAAGCTACATCTCAGAATTTGTTCTTTCCAATATTTTTCTCTTTAGCCTTTCTCTGGTGGACCGCTCAGATTTCCAGAGTGCTCATATGGTGTGGTGATGAAGAAGGGTGGTGCAAGAAGTGATAGGAAGAAGAATCATGATCTGAATATGGAGATTTTTTCACCTTTAGTCTTGGAAGTATAGAAAGAGTTTTAGATTTTTGGATATAGAACTGGGGAGATTATGACAACACCCAAAATAACATGGATTTTAAGGAATGAATATTGCCTGTTAGAACTGCTGTTCTTTGGATAGGTAGCATGCAAAACTGTCATGCAATGGTTTTGGTCAACTAAACTGGACCTCAAGCTTTGTCTTAGGTGTGTAATTCATAGTTTACAATATCCTGTCTTGTCTAACTTCTCATTAGTGGAAACTGCCAGAAATTCATTCCTGTTGTCTGTGTGATTTGAGATACATCCTTCACAGAAGACTCTGGGCTCTTCAATAGGTTTTCATTTCTGACCTAAACTAAGCTTTTTCAAATGTTATGATTAAATTTCACTATCAGCTTCTAAGCAGTACTTGCCAAATGCCTTACAAGTGTCTAAAACAGACACACATTTTTAGAATGTTAGAGGGGCACATATTCTAAAAAATCAGCCCTGCACAATAATCTAGCTTTTTGCTGTAATAAGGCTTCAATAATTTTTGTGCAGCAATTTCATTTTTCTTATTTTCTCTAACAATTGCTAAATATAGCAGTTGCAGAAGTGAGAATGTAATTTGCCCACTGGAGAGTTAGTTCTGATCAGACTCTGCTTTCACATTTAGGTGCATTTATACTGGTGTAAGTGAAGTGTAAAGTGGTAAAAAAAGAAGGATAAGTAGGTAATAGGAGGTGAAGCAGCATTACATATCTCATTTTGGCATTTAGCACCTATGCAGAATGATTGTAATGTACATGCTAGGCATCAGAAAGGAGAATGTGCCCTGAAAAGCAGCTATTTAAGGGATGAATCATAAAAATACCTCCATGATGTTGACAATGGAAAATAATTTTTACAGGTGAAAAAAAATATTCTATATGCTTGCTCACACATATTGTTTGACCACAGACAGTAAGCTGAAGCCTCCTGACTACATTTTACAGTAAGGGACTATATGGCACTTGATTATGTGTGTCTTGACTTCTGGTGTGAGGAACATGAGTGCTATTTCCTGTGGTTTTGCACGAGACATGTGGGAGCAAGATTACATCTTTCATAAACTGCCAACCTGATTTCACAGAGTCTTGAAAAACATATCCTCTGGGGAGGAGTATCCACAACCAAGTTGGTGTTCTGGATTGCTCTTCGCTTTCTGACCTTTAGATTAGCAGAACTATGTTAGCAGGCATTTGCAAGAGTATATATGTCCATCCATCTGCCTAGTGTCTCTGCTTCTAAGGTGGCTGCGTGCATCGTTTACTCTACCTGAGGGGTACCATATATTTTCTGTCTCATGTGGCCCTCCTTTCAAAGGGTTTAGGATAAAAAAAAATCTGATTGTGATGTGGTAGATTAAAATATACCTGTCTAGACAAAACACAGATCTTTAGAAAATTCCTGAATATCTGAAACTGAAACTCATTGCTGAAATGCAACATCTTGAGAAGCTGTATTTCCATATAACAGCTAAATCTGCAGTTTACTTCAGGTTCATCTTCTTGTGTTGGTGAGATCAATGTGATCAGAGACTATAACCTAGACTCCAGTCAGCTTTATCCTTCCAAGATGTGGCATTCGAATAAGTATTCAAAATTCATCTGTTTACCCAGAAGCTTTTTAGAGAAAGTCCTGAAGTTCTCTAATCTGTACCTTTGGATTGAAAATTTCCCAAGCACATGCTTTCTCTTGGATCTTCTGACATTTCCATTTCTAGTTCCAGCCAAAGATACTGTAAACACAGCCTTTCTCATGATGTTCAGCACTCTCATACTCCTAACATAGGAGACATCATATTCTCTGGCGAAAAAGAGACGTGGCCTTATCTTTAAATGTCTCTCTCTCTCTTTTAGTTGCTTATAAAAAACAGGAGGCTAAGGCAAAATAGGATCCTGGTGGATCCACCACAAGAGTGATCAAATGAGTGAGAAGGTCCTCTAGATACTCTTGCAGGGAAAATTTTCAGTCTCTGCCACAGGGAAGTGTCCATATCTTATAATGCACAATATCAAAAGGGTCTAAGGAAAGCAGATGACTGATATACTCTGGGACAGTACAACTTTTTGTTCTCACAACAAAGATAAAATATTGACATGAAAAAAATGTACAAATAACATTTCCATATGCTTTAGTTTAGTTGTATGAATCACCACATTAAAAAAAAAAAAGCAGAAAGAAAAACTTTTAGATACATGATTTCCTAACCAGTTTTCGGGAACAAATGCACCAAACATTTATTTGAGATATGTGTGTCTGACAGATTGTGAAATCGGCTGTCTTGAATATTTCCTTTTGTATTGCATATTATTACTGTACATTATTAAGAAAGCAGGATGGAACTTGCTTATATAGAAGGACCCAAAGTTCCAGTGTATAAGCAAGGTTGCTTACACCTTACCTCATAGTTTTTGCAAGATGGTACCACAGTCCAGAGAGTCAGAAATTCCAGATGTAATATAAAAGTAATTAAAACACACATTTCATTAATAAGGACAAATTCACATTACGTTCAGTACCACAGTCCAGAGAGTCAGAAATTCCAGATGTAATATAAAAGTAATTAAAACACACATTTCATTAATAAGGACAAATTCACATTACGTTCAGAGTTCTAACATGACAAAACCACGTACTTGTCAAAGACTCTCCATGCTGTAAGAAGGCCTGTTGCTGGAAGCCCCACAACATCTTGTGTAGAGAGAAAAATAATATAAAAGATGAGGAGATTTTGTAAACTCAAAGCACAATCAAATGGTTAAGCAGTAGACCTTGAAAAGTTGTTTGTACTTGTTGCTATGGCAGAAATTCTTTAAGTAACATTAAGATAATATTTTTACAAGTGACAGGTGTGTTCATCATTGGTTGAGTGCCCTCATTGCAGTGTTTTGGTCCTGCCTTTTGGAATAGCCCTCGTGACCGCTGGTGCCCATACTGGAGGCTGTGAGTATGGCTGCCCCTCTCCTCCTATGAAGAAATAAACACAAGCTGAGAGCCAGGAGCTCTGAGCCTGCCACTAATTTGCTTTGTGGCCCAAAACAAGGCATGTTCCTTTCTTGTCTCAGTTCTCTCATCTGTGGAAAGGAAATTACAATATTTTTCTCATAAGACGTCATAAAAATTATTAATGAGTCACTATGGAAAAGCTCATGGAGAAATGAATAATTTGTGTATTTTATGTAGAGTTTGGATGGCAGGATTGTAAATTAGGCTGGGACCCACACAATGAGTGGAGAAGGTAAAAGGAAATACAGAACAGGAGCCTCACTCCAGCCAATACGCGAAGAGGGGCAATAGTTTCGTGAAAAAAATGTGTGCACATGCAAATAAAATGTGTGACATAATGCATGAAAATGAGACAACACAATGTTGCATTGGCAAGTTTCCTGCTCGCATTTCCTATCTTGCAAGGCACTTTCAAGTATTTGACTCTGCATATAATTTTTTACTTCAGTTTGTCAAGAACTAGACGACTATAACAGGTCGAGAGAACTTGGAGCCAGAAATCAAATAAGAACATACCTATCCATTTCTGTAATAAACCAGCCCAAGACGTTTTTATGGTCAGATCCTCAATTGCTGTGAAATGGTAAAACTCTACTGAAGTCAATGGAGCTGCATTCAATTTAACCTGGCCCAGGATGCACCCCCTAATCCTTTAACAAGATTTTAATGTTAGCCATGTGATTTCCATCTTAAAATCCCTGCAGGCAAGGCTTGGATTGAGCAGGGCTATGCTGGGGAAGAAAGGTGGAGAATTTTTCTGACTTCTTTTATTAATCTTTTTTTTTTTTTTTTTTTAAATTATCTGAGACTGTCTTCCTGTTCTTCAGAAACTCAATATTCATTTGGAAATAAAAAATTGTACTCTTGCATTGAACTGCTTGAAGCTGTGAAATGGAAGCTAACTGGTTCTGAGCTGCACTCCTGCATCCGAAGCAGCTCTGGAAGATTTCCTTTGTGCAGAATGAATAATTAACTGAGACATCTATTAAGAAAAACATCAAGGTTCTGAAACCATCAGTCTTGAACTTGGGGGATTCAGACACTTGCCTGTTGTGCTTGGTCAAGGATGTATCTGAACATCACTGCAAAAATGCCAAACCTGATAAACCCAACAGTGACAGATCTTCTGTTTTTCCAGGTCAAGCCTTATCAGCTTGAATTCAAAAAACATGAACAAATCAAAACCATACCCATCTTCTTGCCAGTCTTGCAAATATAAAAAAAAATCTGAAATTTAGAAAATTAAGAGAAGCACAGCAAAACACAAACTACATTGAGTCCGGAACAAGTGGAAAAGATCATCTAGGTAGAACAGTCCAATGCCCTACATAGAAAGTTGTCTTCTGTAAATGCCCTCAAGGTTTTATCAAATCTCTTTTGAAGCACACGTGGACATGATGCATTAACTACACTTAGGGCAAATTTCCCCTTTATCTCTTTGCCCTTGTGACTTACATTTTGTTTTTAATTTTTATATACACATTTCTTTCCCCTTTCAAGTTATTGTTCTTTAACATGCCATTTCCAACCTCAGTTAATCATCTCTCCCTCCTTTTGGACTATTTTCATTTAAATGTTTAAAGACTGTTATCAAAGCTTCTTTTCCTTAAGCTGTAATCATGAAGTACCCTTAGCCTCTCACAGAACAGATCACATCTTGTAATACTTGTTTCTGTCATCATTTCCTGGAGTCTCTCTAAGACACTTGCTGTGCCTACTGAACATAATAGCAGATGAATTTATTTGCAGAAAGGTAGTGTAACGAAACAAAACAAAACAAAAACAAAAAAAAAAGAGAAGAAAAAGGATATTCTGTATAAATTGACTTCTCCAAATAACATTTGGCTAATGCTAAGAAGTAGAACACTACATCAGCCATTAGCAATAAGCAAATAAAAATCTTAATTCATATCTCTCTGTTTTCATGAATAGATCTGCTACTTGTGCAACATCATTAAATTGAAACCTCATGTCCATTATGTTCTTACCTCTCACCCCAAATCTTTTCCACATTACTGTTCTTCCTGTAGAATGTTCCTTTGATTTTATGCCAAATAGTATTTTCCTCCACGTGTATTATTTTACATCTATCCACATTAAATCGTATTCATTTTAATGCTTTCTAAGCTCCTCTGATGTTTGCTATTTCCAGTCCTTCCTATTTTGGTATCATCTCTAAATATATTCATTGTACAATTTCCTTTCTTTTTAAGATCAATAGGGTAAAATCATTACAGTAATGACCTGATTTTCAAAGATGCTGAGCACCTGGCTCTCCCACAGGATCCATTTGTATATGTGTACAGAACTGAACAAATAAAATTACTTTTTTTGGTTTGATGCTGAAAAAAACCTGAAAAAATATATCTTCTGAGTCAACCCAAAGCTAAGTTATCGTTCCTTTTCTTTCTGAAATGCGAACTGGAAAACATTCATTTTGGATTAATCAAAAGGTTTCTTTTAATCTGAGGAAAAACATTTTGTTTCATTTTTCTTTAAAGTGAAGTTACTTCCCTCAAAAATTAAAAATAGATGCATTTTGAAGTGGAATAGAATTTTAAATAAAAATGAACTATTTTATTCTTTAAAATTGGTTAAATGGAAGAACTTTTTTCATTTTGGCTCTTAAGCAGGAGTAATTTATTTGCTTAATTTAATCTACACAATGCAAGGAATGATACAATCTGATCTGGGAAATCTGGGTATTAAAGAAATTAGTTCCTGAACTGATAGTGAAAAATTAACTGTAGGAGGCTCCACTTCCATCTCCTCTTCCAGAAGCTGTGTCTGTCACATGTGCATGACTCAACTGCAAGCTCCTACCTTCCCAGGCTGGGCCCCCAAATCCTTGCTTTGGTAAGGTTTCTGTTCCAAATTCTTGCCTGACCCTGACCTGATTTGTTTTTGTTTTTGTTTTTTTTTTTGTTTAGTGAAAAAATAGGATAAAAAATTTCTGATCAGCTCTATTTGCTGTGGAAAATTTGGACTCTACTCCACTGCTACTACTCTTGCTATACAGAATTTTCCCATTGCAGCACTGGTCCCAGAGACACTGTGCCCCAGGGCAGGCAGAATTTGCTGCACTCATTACCTGTGGGTACACCCATTACGCCATTTGCCTAATAGTTGTTGTAGGGGCAAGGTTTCTGGAACTCGCATCTTTTGATCTGATATCCAGCAGCATGAGACTCCCATGACCCTGTTGAACTGGAAGTAAAGGATTGAGATTTTTACCCGAATGCCACTCATAGACACCAAAAATAAGTTGAGGAGAGTAATTTCTCCTGCCTTTATTTACGTTAATTGCCAGAAGCTAATAAAAAGCTAATCAATTAAGCACGGATGTAAATTTTGATCTGTAGAGCATACTATTTTCTATCTTATTCCAAACTCATGAAGCAGAGAAATACTAAAACCAGCTCTTAGTTCAGCAGAGAGATAATAATTGAGACTCACTGGCAGAAAAATCTAACCTCTCTTAAACATACAGGTGAAAGCTGTATCACAATTGATGGGTCATTTGCGTAAATATATTTTGGACAATGGTTACATGGTGGAATATTCAGTTTAAGCACTATCCCAGCACTCTCCTACCTACAATTAAAACATTATGCCCTTAACTTACATGACAAGGTAGGTTTTCAAAGACCTCTCATGGGAATCAAAACAGTAATTACCCGTTCATCAGGCTCGAGAAGTATGAGCTCTCATTTTTATATAGAGCTCATTAAAATAGATTTGGAAGATAAATGCAAATATATGAAGAGGTGGGAAGAATCCCTAGGTAGAGAGATTTCATTCAAACAGTGGTCTGTAATTTGGCACAGAGCAACTACTTCTTCCATAACTATTATTAAAAGAAAGTAATGAAAAAATGTTAGTTAAAGTCATCTCATACTTCTTCATGCACTACAAAAATACAGTTTTCTGAGTCTGGTTGGATAGGATGAGAAGAGGAAGAAAAGATTTTTTTCTGTCTTTGGTAAGAATGGTCTTATAACCCAACCGATGACCCAGTGTCAGCACTGAATTCTCAAGTTAAAGAACTGTTCAAGTTAAGATGCCTTGTCAGACCTCTGTTAAATTCGGGGAACATTCAGTGAGAGAATATCTGTCGAACTAGATATTTTGAGTCCATATCATTGACTAGAACTTTTGGTCTTCTAGGTCATGACACATGACTATCAGAGGATGGTAGTACAGGTAGCCACGAGTGTCAAACAACAGGGTTGATCTGCATGGATGCAGACACCTTGGCCCCTTGTTTAGCAGATATATTGCCCATTCCCTGATGCTGGTAGAGGATTATACTTGCTCGTATATTTTCTAGTGTTCTGTTCAGAGTGGCTTTAATTTTCTTGTGCACTGGGGCTTCTTTTTTCTCTGCCTTTAGAAGATATTTTTACTTCTACTAATAGGTCTTGCTGTTGAGAAATTAGTACCTTGTAAATGATAATAATACGAAGTCTTAAATATGGAGACAATTGTAATTTCTGAAATTAATAACTGGATTTCAAAATCCAAACAGCTCAATATTTGGCCATTAGCTCTATCTCATATAATTCTCAATGATTACCCTCAGTCCTTATATGAGGTTATTAATACAGAAGAACTCTCTCTAGTGAAGTCAATGGCAAAATTTCTTCTAATTTAATAGGAAGTTTTGCAGATTTTAGGGCCATAAGACATGACAATCAACAAAAGTGGCACCTAAATTCTGCCCTATGCCTAGAATTTCTGTTTAAGATACTGTGCATTTGGGAAAAATACCTGATTTCATTTTGAAGGTTACAAATAATAAGAATTCACCATCTCCTGATAAAGACTTCCACAGTATAATTAACCTAGCTTTAAAAATATTTTTCTAATAACAATTTATATAACATCAGCTTCCAGCTATTCGTACAGTGCCTTTTTGTGTTGGGCTAAAATCCTTTCTGTTATCAAGAATATCTTCTTCATGATGTTCCTTGTAGACTGTAATCTAGTAATCTGTTATATTTTATCTTCATTAAGAAAACAGATTGATTTTTATTCTGACTACAACAGATGCAGGTATATTTAACTGTCAAACCTGCAATACCATCACAAAACAAGATGAAGACTGATTGTTTTCCACACAACCACATTCCTCTACATTATGCTATCACCTTCAATTCTTCACTGGTTACATCACATTATTACCATTACTTAATTCAGGATTCATGTCAGCGGTATAGGCTAGAGCCATGTAAACTTTTATTTTTAAGATATTGGCACAATACTAACTTTTTCAACATTTGTTAAAAGTCAACAGTAGTGTTTCATGGAGTTTCCCAGCCAACTTTTTTTGGCGTGAACCTGTCCATTCCTACAGACCTAAAAATATTTAATGGCTTCTATTTAACATCCTTCCTACTTGTTACCAACGAAAAGCATTTTGTCTTTTCTACAAAATGGGAATGTATCATCTTTCCAGAACATAAATATTTGTTGAATGCTTCTTCCACTTCTACAGACTGATAATTTTACATTCATTGCATAGTAGGTATCTATCATTGCTAGGTACTATTTTTTCTGATATATTACAAAAACAGCAACAATATCTTTTATGAACACCATGGTACATAGAGTTTTTAGATCTTTCAGTTATTTGCACTCTACAGTTGTTGCTTTTTATTCACTAAAATCCATGTCTCATTCCTCTCCGCTCTCCTCCCTACTTATTTGTTTCAAAATCTTTTCACTCCTGATTGGGACAGTTTTCAGTTTTAAAACAAAGTTTCTGTTTTGTTGTATGACTAAACATATTTACTTTTTTTTTTTTTCCCTGATAATTTGTAAAGTATTTTTAAACATTTCCCAATTATCATTTGCATCTGTCTTTTAAATGCTCTATTGCTCTCAAATCTATTCAAAGCTGGTTTTGGCTGTATATATGTGTTTATCTCCTGCACCAGGGGTCAGCCACCCTCAGTGTGAGTGATAAATGGAGAGGTTTTGAATGTCACGTAGCAGGGTTGGTCCAGTGCCATGAGCGATGAGCCATGAGATCTTGAGAAAGGTAGTGTTTCCCAGTTCTTTGTTCCTACTGAGTTCTGAGATCAGCAAGAGCTGGGAGCCCCTAACTCAAACAGAGACAAGAGGAGACGGAAAGAAAAATACAGTCTGATGTATCACTCCTTAAAGGCTGCTGGCTGTTTTACTACCGGATGCGACTGTAGTGTGTTTGCACATAAAAATGAAGTTATACTGTGCCCACTACTACCTTGATAACTGCCAGCAGATCATTTATTATCCATGAGAGCAAAGACTCTTCTAGAACTTTCTTGAATTTCTTTAAATACTTTTTTATTTAGAAAGTTTTCAGAGAATCCAAGAATATTTCACCGGGTAAAATTTCCTGCACAGAAGTCCTGATTAGTATCCTCCACAATGCAATATTTCTACCTAGTCATCTTAGATAGATTTTTAAAGAGCTGCTTATCCTCTTCCTAAATTCAATCTGGTAGCCTGCTGCTGACTCCTGCATCACTGCTCCATCTCATGATTTATCATTTAATATGTTGATCAATAAGCATTCCAAGTCCTTTTTTTTTTCCTACTTTGTCAATAATTTTAGAGCAGATAGTGCTATCTTTACTGCACACTATCCACTGCTTGTCCTTTAGTTCCCTTCTCTTTCCTAACAGGGTATAGCCAGTGATTCTAACATTCCAGTGATATGAATCATTCTATTGGATATGGTACTAATCATGTATAATTGCTCTCTATAAATTAGTGTATCTAATGACACATTTTGTTTATTACTCAGACTGGCATTGGCCAGGCAACTCATTTTGTGTGTGTGTGTGTGTGTGTGTCTTGATGCCTTAATTCTTTACACATATTCTGTTTTGAATGAAAGTTGCATGTTTGAGCATATACACTGTGTTCTAGCCATGGGCAACATCCCTTTAGATGCTAACGTAAAGACTTTCCTGCTACTTCAGCTAGTTTGTCACAACACGGGAGACCACAAGTGTGTGTGTCTATATGCCGTCTATTGGACAGGCCTCCATGATTACTCAGCTGTTTTCTAGCATGTTATTTTTAGAAGTTAGATTAAATGTTATTGTAATAACATTAAAGAATTCCTCATAATTTAAGAGCTTGGAGTTTTCTTCTTTTTATCAAGAAAAAGTCATGCAGGGGTTGTGAAAGCACTCTTACATTCTGTTGGTCAACACACACTTTTAGGTAATTTCAATTTCTATACAAACAACACAGCACTAATGAAAAATTTGAGAGTGGAATGGTGAAAAGGAAAAACAGAAATCTAATACCAAAAGATGACAATGGACTTGGCTTTTGACAGGTTGAGGGATTTGTTCTGAGTTTTAGTGTGTTACAAGAGCAGCACAAATATGCTGAAACATGCTCAAACATATCTACAGATGAACATACAGAGCTTTGTAGCTCCCAGGCTGCCAGCATTCTCAGTAGTTGGCTCCATCTTAAGATAGCTTTACATTGTTAAAGCTTTCCAAGTTTATAAATATCTTGGAATCCATGATGTCCTGCCAATTTCCTTCATTTTCATTCTAGACATTGGTGGTTTCTGGCATAAAATTCAGCGTATGAGCTGAGGGTCTGTCTACACATATGTAGGTATCCATACTCTCCTACCATCTACCATTATGCATACCACAGTAATATGCACTAAGTCTAAGCAGACCAACTCCCCCGAAAGTGTGCGTGAAGCTCTTTTTTTTTTTTTTTTTTCAGCTTGGATGTAATTTACTAGGAGTACCTGGACTGATCTATAAATAGTTCATTATTAAACTTTTGTTTACAGTTTCCTGTATCTGTACCTTCTGTTCCTTCTACCTGCTTACTCTCTCTTTCCTTATTTTCCAGAATCTTACAGCCATGCATTTTTCTCCCTCTTTCACGTTTAATCTTTCAGTTCTCATGAGCACTGTTCAAGTAGAGACATAGCAAATTCCTGCTCTCTTTGCCAAACCAACGATTACCTTCACACATGCAGTTGGATAACTAGAGGAGCATACCAGGATTCTTGTTCATTTCTGGAGGTGATATTCATACGAGCATGATTTAGCATAAAAATATCTACTATTTACTAGGTCACTGGAAAGCAACTGGTGGTATTGACCTATTACTGGGCCAAACTGCTTTGCTGATTAAACATTTCCAGTAGCTGTACTACAAAACCCAGGATGCCAATTCTATGTTTAGCAATTTACCTGCGTATTCTGTGGTGTCCTTGCTCAGGGGTATTTGACCACAGTTTTTCAATGCCTTGATGAAGGGCTGGCAATACGCATGACCTGTTCTGTACTCAGCAGTGTGACATGCAGAAAAAAAGAAGGGATAATACTGAAGAGAAATTCCATGAACAGACTACATCCATTTCAGTGTAGGCTTGTTCACATCCTCATAGGGTCAGTTCTCTCACCTGGATTATTTAGAAGATATCTGAGAACCTGTAGTTGAGTGAACTCAACATAGGTACTTGCCACTTCTGTAATAATCTAATTTTAAAAGGACGATGTTTTCCATGTTATAACTGTAAAAGCTGTTTGAGCATTATAAAAGAGTTGAGCATGTTCAGCTTCAGGCAGAAGCTATGCTATTCATTTTTTAAAATAGCTTGTTATCTCCTCCTTGTCTGTCCTAAATGCATGTTACAAAGTGGCCATCAAGCATAGGAAAAGGTTCACATAGACAAATACTGAATATTTCAAAAGGCAATTTTCACAGTGTTTAATACTCATAGGATGGTAGGCTTAGCAGGTAAAAAATACAAAATTTTGTGAATAGCAATAGTTTTTGCTCCAGTGTTAAGAGCTGCTTGCCAGCAGATTAAAAATCTCCAGAATATGAACTGTGGAATCTCTGCTGAAGTTCAAAGCCATTACAGTCCACTGCTCACCTTCCCTGCTTTGTTACTTCACTGAAATCTTGTGTGGCATTGGTAAAGTATCTTTTGTACTACTCACTGTGTAGTCGGGCACTTCCTCGGAGTTCCTCCTTTTTCTGATCACAGACAGGTCTGTCTTATCAGCTGGTTGGCAACCTAGATATTCACTCCACTCATTGATATACTGCCTCATCTCCTGTATTCCTCCTGCATGCAGGCTTAATTCCTTCTGTTTTTCATTCTGGACATTCTACTATCATTAAGTCCTTAATATTTTGGCCAATTAAAAAAGAAGCTAGCCGAGGCAGGTTTGTATGTTGAGAAGAGTGGATTTATTTGGATTTAACCTTCTTTTTACCTCAACATCCCAAAACCCAGATTAGTTCTCCTTTTTTTTTTTTTTTTTCTTTTAATACTGTTTTCTTGAATTGGTAGGTGCATGTTGAAGCAGCCATGAAGGTTAAGCTCAGCAGTGATCCTTCTTTATGTCAAAGATGACATGATTGCAAAAGTACCAGGAAAGAAGGAGGACTAGAGGTAGCTCCATGGGCTGAAGAAGCACGTGTCATGAAACACAGAAAGGCTGATTAAAATATTCCACAGACAAAATATAAAAAGATAGAAATTCAGGAAAGGGAGCTGGTCTGTGTTTGGATGGAAGAATACATCGAGGTCTAACAGCTTTTCATTTGTGATCTGGTTGAGCTATTATATTTATCTGTATCAATTTTTCAAAAGATCCTTTCCTTTCCCTTGTAATAATGTCCTTTCAGATGAACACACATGCATAAATCAAGAAATTGAGTTTAATTTAAAGTGAAAACCCCAAATGCGCCACTCTCTTAATACAAAGCCCGTGAATAGGTAATATCTGCACTTGGATAAACTAGTATAAAATTGCTTTCAACATGTCTTCTTCATAAAAGTCCTCCCCAAAAATAAAAGCTTGTAATTATTAGAAACTTAAAATGCATATGGCAAAAATAAAGTAAAAGTAAAAGAGCACAGCAGTCAAATGTAATTAATTAAGCATCACATATCTTTCCCATCTATTACTCATAATCATCAACCTGTGTTGATAGGATGTGGGCACAGATGGCAGACAACCTAACCTTTGCTCCCCTTGAGCCTGTGCCCTGGTGGATACAAGGTTAAGACAGGATACATTCAGGGTACCTATCCTGGGACAGAAAACTCACTGTCCTGGGTCCACCCTATGACTGATTAGTTACCATTAACCCCACCAAGTACTGTGGGGGTTTACTGTGTATAGCAAGTCCCTTTGGCATTGAACAGCTAATGCAGGTGGCATTATATTCCCTTTCTACCCATACATGCCTTTTTCAGACAATTTTAAGACTTACACTGTAAACCCTAAAATGATATAAAAATATTTTTCTTGTTTCTCTGTCCCATAAGCCAAACCTAAAACTTAGTGAAGTCAATGAAAGCCCTTCATTGACTGAGATAAGTTGTGGTTCATTTCCTAAGAGAAAGCAGAATCGCAGATTCACAGAACGGTTGGGGTTGGAAGGAACCTCTGGAGATATCTAGTCCAACCCCCCTGCTAAAGCAGGTACAGCTAGAGTAGATTGCACAGGAATATATCAGGTGGGTTTTGAATGTCTCCAGAGAAGGAGACTCCACAGCCTCTCTGGGCAGCCTGTGCCAGTGCTCTGTCAGCTCCTTCTCATGTTTAGATGGAACCTCCTGTGCTTCAGTGTACGCCCGTTGCCCCTCCTCTTGTCACTGGGCACCACTGAAAAGGGTCTGGTCCCATCCTCTTGACACCCACCCTTGAGATATTTATAAGCATTGATAAGATCCCCTCTCAGCTTCTCTCCTCCAGGCTGAACAAACCCAGCTCTCTCAGCCTTTCCTCTTAAGAAAGAAGCTCCAGACCCCTAATCATCTTCGGACCCCACTGCTGGACTCCCTCAAGTAATTCTTTGTCCTTCTTAAACTGGGAAGCCCCAAACAGGACACAGTACTCCAGATGTAGCCTTACCAGGGCAGATTTTTTTGGAGAAAAAAAAAGTCAAAACCAAAAAAACCCATACAAAAATCTTGTTCGGACATTTGTACTTTAAAACCAGCGACCTTCGTGGGTCTTTATTTGATCTGTAATATTTCAGACATCTATTAAAAGCCACAATTCAATATAATGGTCAATCTAAACCTGCAGGGGCTGGTGAAGTAGATTATATAGGATGCAGTTATATTTCAACAACAGCATTTTACTACTTTTTCTGACATATTTTTAGATTATGAACAGGTTCCTCCATTTGGAGTAATGATTTCATTAGTCTTATTCATTAGTTGCAGTTTGGTATCGGCATAAGTATATTAAACTTGTAATCAGGTGGGTTAGCATCCATGTTAAAGCTTACATACATTATATATACAATATACATAAATATATATATGTAGAAGAAGAGTTTCTTAATATTGTCAGGTTGTGTTAATGTTCAGCCACAGATTACTCTGATAGAGAAGCAAATAGACTTGGATGTTTAATTCTTCATTAATCATTTCCTTGCTGTAATGAGCAAAGGTGTAAATAGCAACACCTCTGATTTTCAAGCATTAGTTTAAGCTGTCATCCATACATTCACTTTCATAAAGGCAACATACCTCAAAATTGAACTTCTTTCCCCTTAGTGAATACTTGACTTGAATCTTTGATTTAGTCATGTTTTGGTTTTCAAGATTTCTGTTTCTGAAATATTTTTAACCATAGGTTTTTTGATTTTGTTGCACTCATACTATTTGAAATTACATCTTCCAAATAATCCAAAGGTAATGGATTAATTTTTGTTATTATATGTTTGCATAGTTTTCTCTTTATAAATTATTTGTTGCGGGCTTTGTATTGTTTTTCTGCTTGTAATTGACAGCTTTATAATACCTAGGGGCATATTTGAGGTCTCTTTCTCTTTTCAAACACTCTTCTCTATCCACAGCAATGGCTGTTTTTCTTTGTCTTTCTGCTGTCTGTGGAAAGCAGATCAGAGGGTGTTACTGAATGTGGTAGAATATCACATTCTGTTGCAACTAGCAGTTTACTTAAGCTGTGTAACTAAGTGTCCTGTAAAAGCAAAATGCAATTGCCCTGGTAAATCTGATGTTTTCATAAATCATGAGCAAAACTTTCAAGGTTGTGAAAACTGAAATATTTGTATCCACTTTTTAATTGTTGATGTGCTGATGTCAAGCCACCATGCAGTGTATTTTTAGCAGCTCTCCCCATGACTAGTTATGTGTAGAAATAAGAAGTAAGGGGTATCACTTCTGGCAGAACTGGAGTGAATTAGAAATTCTTTTTTCAAGACATTTTAAAATATTCACTTTTTTAACCTCCTTTAAATCTACCTCTTGCTATATTTTGCGACTGTAGGGATTTAATGCATGATGCCTACATATGTGTACATAATATTCTCTACCTTTTGTCTTTAATATTCCTTGGTTTTTAATTATTAAAGATAAGTATTTGAATTATAAATATTCTAGTTATACAGGAATAGGCAAAGCAGGCACATACCCTCAGGCAAAATTCTTCCATTATCCATAATCCTTCTGCCTCCTGCCTCCATTTCTCTACCTCCTATCTTTATGTTGTCTCAAAAAACACAGAGGCATTCTTTTAAACTAACCTTCTCCTCCCCACTTAAACCATAGAAATCCCTTCTCAATATGTATAGGGGCCTTTTCCTTGAAGTGGGATGTCATACTTGTCCTAAATATAATAAAGTGCTATCTTCAAGGCATTTCTGCATCCAAAACACTCCCCAGAAACCTGCCTAGTCCTCTCATCTAACCAGCCTGAATGTCACAAATCATAGCACAGAAGCTGCTTTATAGTGAATCATTAACATTGTCAGGAATGAGTTGGCAAGGAAAAAAAAAAAGATTTCCATTAGAGAGCGGAGGAGAATATACAAATGACAGCATTGTCATTTCTCTTACATTGTTTTATAAAGTGCAAAACTGATTAGGAGGAGTTTATTATAGAATATATATGCTGTGTATGCATACAAGACAATTTTGTTTTCATTCTGTACTGTTTATAAGTACATATGGATGTGCTTTAGATTAACTGTCCTACTTTAGGTTTTTGAATTACATGAGTAAAAGTTTCATTATGTGCAAAGACTGTCTAGCCTTAACAAATATATTTGGAAACTAAGAGGTAAAAAAAGGCAAGATATATGTGGAAGGTATTTTTAATCTACATAAAGATTAATAAAGATATTACAAACTTCTGTTAGGCAGTATCTGAAAAGGTCCTTTAGGATAATATTAGTTCAGTGCATCGACACTGTTATCTGATTACACCTTTGAGGTATGTAACTCCAGTGTAGATGCTTTCTTGTCAATTTTCCTGTTTGGCACAGCTTGAATGGGATAATATACACTTATAACATGTAATACAATTAGTTCTCTTTTGAGCATCAAATATTGTAAAGAAAGTCATTTTGATCAATACATGTGATGCTTTTTATATAAAAACCTAATATATTTGTGTTGTAAATTAGGGTTTTTTTCCCTTCATATCTTAAAAGACAATTGCATGGAATTATACATGGCTTTGTTGTTCATGGAGATAAAAACGTGTCAAACCATCAGTGGCAAAAAATGTGTGAGGATATACAGTATACACCTAAAAAAAAGGAAGACTGATTTTCAAAGAACAAGTTAATTTGCTTTGACAACACTGGTAGCTTTCTTTAAATAGTTGTAAATACTAATGGAAAGTATGAAAAGCAGACAGTACTCCTCAGAATTTTGTGTTCACTTACACAAATAATTTTAGTGTGCTTTTCTTTTTCTTAGATGGTCACGCATACACACAGGTCATTCTGATTACCGGTTTGGTGTGAACCTGAGTGTTTAAGCCATTTTGGTTGAGTTTTGGATTTATGTTCATGCCACTGAGTTGAGGATCTGGCTCTATGCTGCACAGTAATTGCTAGCCAAAACCAACAATTGCCCAAACTTTCAGTCTCCTACTGGTATTTAGGTGTGGTTTGAGTGACAGCATTACACAGGCAGAGGGAATCCATTTTTTTCTCCTCTCAAATAGGTTGATTGTGCAAGAGCTCCTTCAGACAGAACAATTTGCATGGTATCCATCAACACATAAACTGCTTCCTTTGCAGGGGAACTGCCAAGAATATATAGGCTCCAGAGTACTGGGAATGGTGTGATATCTAAGACATTGCAGTCTAATCATGCTAATACGTACATGATGTTGCCTCTAAAATCACTATGGCTTGTCCCAAAACACATTTGGGGATCAACGTGAAAAGGACACTATTCTTTCTAGCTCTCTGCTAGTGCGGTGGTAGGCAATTTTAAAGAAAAATATCATAAGAATGCTAACAATAATACTAGTAAAAATAATAACACAAGAGTGATTCTTTTGCTTTGGCCATTATTCACATCTTCTTTTAGGGGATCTTGGGAGATCTTTGCATAAGGAAAAGGACTGATAAAATGGCTAGTCCACTCACTTCTCCAAGTACAGGGCGTTTCAAAAAGATCGACCCAATTTCAAAATATTTTAATTTCAAATTGGGTACCCTGTACTGTATGAGGTCCTAAGAATGAAGCCTTACAGAGCACTGATGTGAAGTAGCTATTATCTACTTGTTTCTTACATGAAACCTTCATCTTTCTCACAGGAGATGAAAATGCTAGAGCCAGAGCCACCAAATACAGGCATTTTATCAGGCAGTGAAACTTTAAATAGAAATATACGAGAAAAGGAAAGGAGACAGAACAGGATCCCAAACTCCATCAATACTCCAAGACAGTAAAAAGAAGCACATGGAAGAATTCTAACTTAAACAGGCAGTAAGATTTTCCCTGCACTGACATACTGTTTGCTTGATCAAGAAAAAGAAAAAAAAAGGAGAAGAAAAAGAAGCCCAATGTGATTTACTGACTGTTGATAAAGAGCTCTGCCTGATAGGTAAAAAAAACGCATGTGTATATGTTTTTTATACATGCACACAATCATGTATAGGTTATTTAATTACTGATAAATTTAAAAAATTGTTTGAAGGCCATCCCAATGAAGTAACTGTTGCATGAATTAGAGAAAATATAGATTTTTCTTTAGAAAATGACATTGTTAAAATGTTACTATTTTCTGTATGTGCCCAGAAGAAAGCACAAAATATTTCCCTTCCCCCACCCCGGAAAACAGAGGAGGCTTTTTTTTTCCCTTTGAGATTGGTCCTGAATACAAGGTGAATTTTATCAGAAAGCTGTGCAGTTACACAATGACCGCAGTCAGGTTATCAGGAAGATAGGAAAGCTGGATGTTAGAGTTCACCGCTTGGTTAATTCCTCAGAGTCTGACTCAGATTGGGTCAAACACCCTCAGCTCTCACCTAAAGACACTGTACAGGTTAAATACAATAACCTGAATTGGTTTTCATTTTGCTCACTGGAACATGTTATCAGCAGCAACTACCTAAACCTCAAAAATAAAATCCAAAGGAAGTAATAGTCGAGCAAGTGTGGTGTCAGTAAACAAAAGCCCCCTGATGGCTGAGCTCCCCAGTGATTCTGCATCAATGAAAAATGCAGGACTGAGCCTTGGGTTTTAATTGACAAATGTAAAATATTTCCCAGTCATCACATAACACATGGAAATAATCATCCATGCCCATATCTTCATACTCCCCTTCTTAATACAATAGCATCAGTCAAGAAGAGGGAGATGATAAAAATGAATAATTGGTGTCAGTAGAAAGAAGGAAAATATTGTAAACATATGAAAACATATGGCTCAGGAATCCACTGGGAAAACATACCCAGTAACTAGCACTGGACAAACTCTGACTAGTGTGTAAGAGCCACCAGCAGTGCACTGGAGCAAGAAGGCAAGAGGCGGGGAACAAAAAGAGGATGGTGTGGAAAGGCAAGACTTCTGTGTGCAGTCTGTCTGTACAACTAGTCCAATACTGGAATATCAGAACCCATGCACATGGTACGGCTTTTACTGCAGCATCTTGCAGTGAGATGGAAGCAATTTTCTGCACATTGGTTACCCAGTGGTGGGAGGTCTGAATGGAACCGAATTGGAAGAGGACTTGCAAGTGGATTCAGAATTGAAAGGGGGGAAGAAACGCGGGATGGGGATGCAGACTCATAAAGAGGAGGGTGGTATGGGCAGGGATCAGAAAGGACAGGGGAAGGAACAAAGATGCATCTGTTCCCCTCCCTATCTGTTACGTTCTCTCTTTTTAGAATGCAAATTCTTCAGCAAAGCAGAGAACATTCCTGTCTTTGCTCTTGTATAGTGAGTGCCTAGCATTGTATTATATACAGCATAACTTAACCAGACATCAGATACAGATCGTGCTTTTCCACAGAACCATTTCTAATGCAATTACAGATTTTGTTAGGAAAGCTTTTAATGAATTATTTCGCTCTGATATGTTGAAATTTACTATTTTGAAAAGTTAAAATATTTGGTTTGATAAGATCATATTAATTATGTTAAATATAGATTTTTAATTAATTAATTTTGATTTTTGTCTTGTTTTGAGATACAATTGAGAGTTACAATTTTGTAGTTTTCCACAGGAAAAAAATCTGCCTTTTTTTTTTTTTTTTCCCCCTGAAATCTTGTCTCTAGAAGATTTTCTTCTAAAGTGCCCAGCTGTTTTTTGGACTGCTTTAATGCCTTCATGTATGGCTGACAGGTGATAAAAATATTCTTTATTCAGTACTTATTCGGTAGGGTTTTGTGGTAAGATGATACAGGACGTGCCATTCAAATCCGTATCATACCACTCATTTACCAGTTAGAGATTACCTGCTGCATAGAAAAGTAATCTGAACGCAATCACAGTGTGTTTTGTGTACTTTGTGCAGTGCACTATAAATATAAATTCTTGCTTATGGAGTAAAAGAAAAAAAATATTTTTTATGACAAGAAACAAAGACTCTTACCATGCCACTTTCCTCCCTAAGGGTGAGGCCGACCTAAACCACCACCAACATATTTTTGCAGGGAAAGTTGTCAACTTATTGTCAGAGAGAATTAGTAAGAAGAAATATGAACCTTTGCCACCAAGACTAAAGGACCAAAAAAAGAAAACAACTCCCCCAAACCATACAAAAACTGGTGTGTCTCCTTTAATTACTGTTTTCTTCCTTTACCTAAATGAATTAATTCCTGTTCAGTTAGTTTTGTTAAATTTGGTAGCTCTACTTTTTAAAGTCCGCAAATATTTTATTCTAATTTCATTTTAGGTGAGCCTCCATCATTTAAGTTCCACTTTCTATTTCAAATATGAATGATTCCAAGGATATAAAAGACTTCTTTTACAGAACACAATACCCTATAGGCAAGCTCTAACCCCTATGTAGTTATTTAAATAAGTATAATGACTTTAAAAGACTGCTGATAGCAATGTTGAACTCATTGAAATCATAGAGAGCTGTAAGGTGTTTAATAATTTGGCAAGATTAAGGAGGAGCATAAGTAATGTCATAACATACACAAATGAAAAAGTAAAGTTTCTTGATATGTATTAAGTATATTCAGGAACCAATGACCAGTTCATCATGACTTCTCACTTATCTGTTATCTCTTATTCTCTGTTGGGACGTAATTTCCAGTCAAGCCATAATGTTATTCTCCATTGGCCATTTGTTACACTTTCAAATAAAAGCTTTTGTATTGAGCTGAATTTGATTTTCTATATGAAATGTCAGGATTCTGTTAGGTTTGTATGAAGGACATTTGAGACTCCAGTCCCCAGCAAAACTTGATGTATTTGTTTAGATAGCACCAATTACATCATTAGTATACTGCTTAGGAGGCATTCAGAGTACAAAATGAACAATAGATTAGCAGAAGAATTTAGGAGCATAGACTTCCCCTTTCATCCAAGGGTGCACAGTGCAGAAGAACACATTTTTACCTCCCTAAACAGGAGAGAAATACTGGCCACTGCTATTGCTGCGCCTTTTTTTTTTTTTCCCCAAAAGAACAGTGAAACAGAGCAGAGTAGGCCAGAGAATCTGGCCCCTGGCATGTTGTGGGCTCAGTCAGATATAATATCTATGTCTAGTCCCTTCGTTATCTCATTCCTCCTACATCAAGAAGAAGCCAATGTAAATTACTAAATGAAGACAGCTATGTGGTCATTCAAGTTAAACAAAACTCCTTGCATAAATGTTGCATCAGCCATTCATCCACCGGCGTACGTTGTTTTGTGAAGGAAGGCATTTTGATGAATCTCCTACGAAAATCTAAAATGTAACAAAGATTAGTAAAGTCCAGAAATTTGCCTTTTGCAAAAGTTCCCTTTTTAGTCTCACTCTGGTTGCTTTATCATTTGCAAAAGGAATCTCATCTCAGATGCAGCATCTGTTTTTCAGTAAAGTCCTGCTTTTTACCCAATTTTCCAGCCGGATTGACTGAGGCAAAAGGAGGTCAAGTGACTTGCCAAGGTCAGATGGCAATCCAGTGCTTTACCAAGGATTAGAATTTAGGAACCTCCTGATTAATAGAACAAATAACCTCCATGCACCAAATCCCAATGGAATGGGGAAGTTACAGAACTGGCTAGGATTAACCAGAAAGGACTTGTCTGCTTGGGTAAGCAAAATATACCCAGCACAGTAGAAATACAAACATTTTCAAGTTGCTGAGGCATAATCCTAGGAACCATTTACATGTGTGCTTGTGCAGTTTGTGGAGGTCTTTAAAAGACCAGTAAAGCATGAGGTTAATATTTGAAGCCATTGCATTAAATAACACACACACATCTTTATGTTTTAAAAAAATAGAATAACCCATATCAATCCACTATTATTTTAATTATTTAAAGACACTCAGCCACTGGCACTGGTGTTTTGCACTGCAGAAAGCCCTGTCTTCTAACAAAAGGGCACATGCTCAGAACAGCAAGTAAACAAACATTCCAGACATGCCTTATGTTCCAGCAGCAGTGCCTTTTAAAAAAATCTTAGTAGTTACAGAGCAAAAATGGAAGCTGTCTGTTTTGATTTAAATCTGTCCCTGAGCAATTTCCATGAGTTAACACAGCAGAAGTACAAGTACAGGAACAAATATACAAACAAACAAAGAAACTTGAGCTCGCCTCTAACAACTGAACTGCCACCAGTTTCCAAAATGCAATCACAGAACTGTCCATTCTTGCACCACAATTAAGAGCAGCTCACAATGGGGGCGAACTGCTCCACCCCAGCAAAGGGAGAGGGCGTTGAAATGCTAATTGCACACAAAACTTCGGTGGTGCTGGTGATTAATATACTTATTGTTATTGTTAAAATTGGAATGACAAAGAGTATAATATAGCAGTGCTTTTGTGTCCTCTGGCTGTTCAAAAGTGTCTCCTTGCACTTTCTTTAGGTGCCAGAATTACTCAACTTCATTTTACGGTTTTCACTTGCATTGAATAGACAGGAGACGTGGAAGAACAGCTATTGGAGTATATTAAATAATACAAAATAGGTAACAATGTTTTTTTATTTAGGAAACCTGAAGTGGGGAGGACAGAGGGAACTGGTAAGACATGTTCTCCTAGGTGAAAAAAGAATGGAAGAAGACCTGGAGTTCATTCTAATTGACAGGGTCCTGATTTCTCACTCTTTCAGCTTTACTCATCATAGTCCCTTACTCACTCTTATAAACTGCCAAGATTTCTAGCACAACCCACCAGAAGACTTACGTGTATGTTCAAGAAAATGAATACCAAATTGGCTGTTACTGGCTGCAGTTAAATGCTGAACTTGAAACAGTTACTGAAAACATTTTCTGAGTAAGGCAAAGATATTTTGCATCTTGCAGAATCAATCTTTCAGAGTCTAACTGCTGCAGAAAGATTTCCAATGGAGAGTGGATGTTCACACCCTCTGTAAAGCAAGACTCTCATTCATTTCTACAGGATTCGTGACAACAGCCACTGGAGTAAATATTTACAGATCCTTGCTACATGGCTAGGGTGGGAATGCTTATAATCCTGACTTGTTAGAGGTGGGGGTAGCTATGCGGTGACTAGGGTATCTAGTACAAGTTAGTATAACTTCACTGCTGTGTCTAGTGTAACTTAGTGTTATCTCAACAGTAAGTGGCCTATTTCTGTACTCACATGCCCTATATTAGCATAAACTAATAATTATAATATAAATATTTAAGACAAAAGAGGCTGTAATATATCATAAGCTATTTTGGGAACAATACCTGTTTAAAAAGAGGACATTCAGCTTTTCTGTGAGAAGATTTCAGGTTGCTCACCTCAGTCTCACATTTCTTGATTCATTGCCTATCATAGTTGTCAGTGTCTGTTTACGTTTGACATTAAAAAGTATTGACTGTACTTTAAAACCAAACAAGTCAGTAAATAGACAAATATACCAATAATGTAGCCAGGATACTGCCATAATATGGCTTCTGCAACAAAGTTCTTGCTGACTTTTAAAGATAAACTGATTGCCAGAATGGGGACAAGGAACTTCAAAGAAGGGCTAAGGAGGATTGCTTCTGCTCAACTGGATGCACAGCTATGGAGGAGCAGGAGAAAGAGGAGGAGGAAGAAGAAAGCAAAGAGGAAGAGGCCCTGAAGGTCCAGGAAGCTGAGCTCTGATGGCATAGCTCCAGGGAACAGCAGCAATAGGCAGCAGAGCTTGCTGGAATTAGCTTTAACAGGTAATTTGGAAACAATCTGTGATTTTAAGAGCTAGTTCAAGCAAGCAAGACTAAACCATAACAAGCTCAGCACAGTTATGTCACAGCAGGCAGTATTATTTTGTGTAAGTCAGGATCTACTCAGAAGTTCACTTACTCTCCTTGGAAAGATGCTGAGAGAATTAGACCTTTTTTAATAACTCTTATTTATTTGCTTCTTCAGACTGCTGAATAAAAATGATGTGAAGAGCACAATAAAACATCAGTATTTTTTTCCCCAGCATTGTCAAATAGCAGTTTGGCTTTACACGCTTTTAAGGATGTGTACTGCCAAAAGAGACTCCCATTTGCATACAAATTTGTGGGAGTGATTTTCCTTCTTAATGCATTGTCCTACAGAATGATGCATGGAAACATGTCCTGCTCAAGGGAAGAGTAAACAAGACATTCAACAGAAGGCATTCATAGTAGGAAAAGGTTACCTAAGCACAGATTCCTAGTGCCATTTTATATTACCCCCATGGGCTTGGCAGATATGACATCGGATCTATAGAAAACTCGTCCTTCTGTCAAGACAGGTGGAATAAACTATGGCATGTAAAGCACAACTAGATACTGATGTACATTTTATGTGTATGTACTTCATAAAAGTAACAATATGAAAAGTATTGTAAAAGGTGACAGAGATATTTCAAATATCCTTAGTACTTCTTAAGAGATTCATTTTTACCATCATCATAGCCTCAGTTTTAAATTTTTTAGAACATAACTTACCTTGAACAACAACCCTCTGTGCCTGGAAGATGCTACCTGTATGCCTTCTGTTTGAGTCTTTTCTTGCAATAAAGGAAAACTTAGGTGGTCCCATTCATGTCTTTCCAATTGTCCAGCTTCACTCGCTAATAGACGTACTTTAGACTCAATTTATAGGTGAGAAATGGAATTACATGTCTAAATAATGCAAGAAATTGAGCTCTACCCATGCTAACAAATTAAAATCCAACTGTTACCCAGTTAGGCTCTGAAGTTCCATATAGCTCTTGCATTAAGAACTTGTATCTCAGACCCAGATACAATGAGTAACAGTAGGTGCTCTTGTCCTTAAAATCACGCATGTTCTTTCTTATCTGAAAGGCATTCCATTGATATATCTTCTGCACAAACTGAGAAACTGCACTTCTTGGCACACATGAGGATACATATTTACACAAGATGTGTCCAGCCTGGGTCTGCCCACAGGGTGGTAGGGGCTGCGCAGCGCTGTGGCTGTGATCCCACCACTCGACGTGGGAACGCACGATGCATTGGCTGGTGCTAAAGGCAGGGTTGCAGCTTTCTTGGCTCCCCTGTGAAAACTGCACTCATTAATAACACAGTGTTTTTTTCCATCAACACATTTTTCTGCTTGTGACTGGAAACGGGGTCTAATTTGCCAAAGGTGTACATTCAGCGTTAGAAATTCACTCAATTTATGCTTGCAAGATCTGGGCCTGATTCTGCCCAGCATTTAGAGTGAAGACAGGGCAAGGACTCCCCCATTCCTATCTACCTCCAGACTCCATGGTCCAAATTTGGTGGGCAAGATTACAGAATTGCAGGACATGGCCTGGTAGAATTGCTGCCCCTGGGTGTCCCAGAGAGTGCGGTACCTGGAATCAACCCAGAGACAGAGCACATCAAGGGTCCTCCCAAAGGTTCTCAGACTATCGATGTATGCACAAAACCCCACGGCTACACACACACACAGATACCCATATGGAAAAAGCACCAGATATGCACACAGATTTAAAAATATTAAGTACATCTTTCAAAAGTAGAGCACAAACAGGAAAGCAATGCTGAGCAATTTTCCTGCATTGCTCCTGTGTAGAGCTGTACTGTAAAAAGTCCTCATGCTGGTTTCAAGGTACTCCCTTTAGTGGCACAAGGAATATTTGTAGCATTTGAATTCAAGTAGTGTTAAATAGGGGAGGGACTGAAGAAGAAATGTGAAGATTTGTCCCTTGATACAGATGTTTCTTTATAAAATATCCTGAACAGTCAGAGCGGGTGAGTTCTTCCTTCTTTGAGAACCTCAACACCAGTGGCTGGAGGAAGGGATTTAACCTTGACTTTCATGGCATTTGCAGGTTTCTGTCAGACTCTGGCTATTATTTAATTGTATATTCTGATTTAGTTAGCAAAGTTTAGTTTAGTTACTAAAATAAAAAGTCAAGATATATGGCCCATGAAAAATGTGATCCATGAGATATTTGGCATAAATGTAAAACAATGATGGAGTAGAGGAAGTTCATAAAAGCTGTGTTTCTTTTCTGTAGAGTAGTTAGACAAGCAAAAATTAAAAGCAATTTTAACCAATTAATGCTTATTTTTTATTAATGAATAAATTATTCATTATCAGCATGTGTTTTAGTCAAATTATAAACCCCTTGATGATTTCATGCCTAGAAGTAAACAATTAGATGATTTAGGATCTGCATTCTCTTAGACTTTTAATGGTAGATTTCAGTTGCTGTTGCATACCACATTTCCTCTGACAGTGATGCAATTATTGCTGTCATATGTATCACTACACTAAACAATGTATAACCCGTATTTTATTATTTGCATTTCTTATTTAACATTGCTTTGCGACAGAGACTTTGACTTCAGAAAAATGCATTTATCATAATTTCTATATGCTGTGGTTTAAGGATCACGACAGGCTGTACCAAATAGGTAAGAGGTCAGTAGTTGGCATTAGCTCTTAATCTGCCATACAAGAGGGTCAAATCATTACTATCAATGAAAACAACACTACTGCTATCGATTATATAGTTCAAGACTTTAGAACGTTCCTTTCATGCAAAGTGTACCCCTAAAGGCCTTCCAGAATTAAATAATATGGTTACACAGATGAATGATGACAGAGCTAAAATCAGATGTTTAGTCAATGAGCTGAGATTTGAAAGGAAGAACTGGTAGAACAAACGTAAACCAAAACTACTGCATGGGATAGATACATCAGAGGGGAAGACCCTCTCACACAGACAGAAACCACCTCAATAACCTAGTGGAGAAGTGGCAATGGTAAGCGACAATGCTGATGAAACATCATGGATGCAACATTTTCAGACCCTTACAAAGAGCTTGGTTCAACTTTTACCAGTAGAGCTGAAAATGTGTGCATTTCCACTGGAAACATTGTTACTCACCAGCGGCACAAACTCTTCTGCTGTAGAGATACTACAGTGCCATTAAATGGCAGCAGCTTACTCCTCAGATATCATGATTCAGCACCTGTGGAATCCCTTCCTCATTTTAAAGCTTCTTTGTCCAAACAAGTATCTGTTGGTAATGTTTTTTTCTGGTCCTGCCTCTGGTGACAAGCATAGGGCTTTTGATGAGACTTGCAGCTGCTGGACCATCTTGCTTGGGCCATAAGTGTCTTCTACTCATTAGGGTGGTTAGAAAGGTTTATGACATTTCACCCTTCAAACTGCAAATATTTGAGTGCTACAGTTACTGGAAGAAAAAATGAAAATTAGAAAACATGGAATATTTTAACTGATTTTCAGTTTTTAGTTTTTGTTGTGGTTTTGTTTTTTTTTTTTTCCCCCGCACTGAGTTATACTCGAGATTTTAAAAAATTTCTCCCCCACACAGACAGATTTTCAGCAGATTCAGAAATGACAATAGAGTTAGATTTAGGACACCTACCTGTGATGTGGGAGACTGAGAATAAAGGTTTTGACTGTCACCGTGTTGGTTATTCTGGCCTCAATGAGACTCCCCTTTGCTTTGGTTACCTTGTCTAACAGCAGTTTAGTTGTGTTGTGCTCTGTGTGCACATCTATGTTGTAGACTCAGGCACATTTAGAAAGGTCAATTTGGCTTCCTAATATTTTCCATGTAATGTTGTTGCAAGGCAATGCAGGATCTGGTGTGGAGAACTCGAGTGGGAAAGCACAGCCAGGGCTATGACTAGTCTGTTCATGCTTGTGCTTGTATTAGGGAATAGAACAAACTCATATTGTTTCTCCTCACATATTCCAGCTTTGTCTCATGTTTTATACACCCAAATATAATCAATACACAGTAAATCTGGGCTCAAAACTGTGTGTGTAAATTACAGAATAGTTGTACTCGTTTTGACCAGGAGCTCCACCTTTGGCATTGGTGTGTTTATGTTCCTTCATAAAGTTGCCAGATCGACATTTTCCAGAGAAAAAGAAAATTCCTGTCCATAGTGATGGACAAGACATGAATTGATAATGGCACCTTTACCTTATGGATACCTTCATGTTATCTTGAAATATTTGAAAGCAGCCCCAGGTCTGTCTTTTACACCTCAATGGTTGATAGTGGCTCCTGAGGGAAGATCTGTCAATAGACAAAGAGCAGCAGAGCTGCAGCCACAGCATCTCCTTCATTCGCAGTGTTCTGGCACTACATCAGCCCACATTGAAGGAATTGCCCAGTTTCTGGTCTTTTGGTGCCAGATGACATAAAAATGCTGGATCAGAAGAGACAAACTGATCTATTTGTAAATGGAAAAGAAACATTTCCAGACTAGTTATTTATGTGAAAGGTACAAGGATTTATTGTAGGTGGAGTCAGCAGTGCTGCCTGCAGCCAAGTTAATTTGATGCTTCCCTATAGACTACCATGTTTTCAGTTGCTTAGAACTGTGTCAAAACATTAAAACATTGGTATAAACTTTTGCTTGCAGAACTGTTTCTTTCAGATGTTTTTTTTCTCCCAGAAGATTTGCAAGACCAGCTTGGTTGTTTCTAAGTATGAGAGAAACTTGTTCCGCCATGTTTTAAAAAAATAACCTGCATTGGTTGAGAATCTGAGGAACAATCACTTGAAAGATGACTAGAGAGTATGAGAGGATGTCTGTATATAAATAGGATGAACTGGCATAAAATGTGTGGAGCTGAGAGCCAGGACATCTGAAGGTGATGAGACTGGAATGATGAAGAAGGGGAAAATGGAAGTCTGGTACAGTGACAAGTAGGAGAAAACACCGCCCAAGTTGGAGATCAGGCTTTACAGACAGGCAGAAAGAGCTGAGCCCTAAAGTGCTCTGTCTTCCAAAATGGAAGAATTCTTGAGCCTTACCATATTTTTGTTCTCAGAAATATTTGTTGAATGATAATCAAAGCATCTGTCAAACCACTTACTAATGCAGAAGAGGACCAGAGAATCAGAGAAACTCTCACTGATAGTGGGTCAAGGCCCTCCACTGCACTAGTAGGTGATGAGACAGATAAGTAGGTTGAAATCTGGCTTTCTTACCAGATGTCAGTATTATGCTATATGACAAAAATTTTGTTTTTCTATTGATTTACAAAGAAGTACCTAGAACCTGCATAAAAATTACCATTGTGAAACCAGACACTCAAAAGTTAGGAAATGCCACAAGATTAGTTATGCAATCTTAGCTGGTCAAATAAGCTCCTGCTTTATGATACAGCTATTAATGATACAGTTTTCCACTCTGTTTCCATGGAGCTGTGTCTTATGCAATGTACTAGCCTGGTTGACTCCCAAAGAAAGGTTGGGCTTAGATGTCCAAAAGGTAAGGATACTCCAAATATGCTCTAAAGGCAGTTCTTTATATAATATACAAGAAGTCGTGAAGCAGCACTCCTTGGTGGAGTCTAAAGAATCAGCGAAATTTAGTGTGCCAAATAACCCTGCTCTAGGGAGGTTGAGATTCATGTTATTAAGGACCCTGTCTTCTGAAGGATGGTTCTTTGACAGTTCAGGTTGTGTGCTGAATGAGATGAGGCTTGGGGAACAGTGACTGGAAAGCCACCTGGCAGAGAGGGATCTGGGGCTATTGATTGACAGCTGGCTGAACATGAGCCAGCAGTGTGCCCAGGTGGCCAAAAAGGCCAACAGCATCCTGGCTTGTATCAGGAGTAGTGTGGCCAGCAGGACTAGGGAAGTGATTGTGTCACCGTACTTGGCGCTGGTGAGGCCCCACCTGAATCCTGTGTTCAGTTTTGGGCCCCTTATCATAAGAAGGACATTGAAATACTAGAGAGAGTGCAGAGGAGGGTGATGAAGCTGGTGAGTGGCCTGGAGCACAAGTCTTATGAGGAGCAGTCGAGAGAACTGGGGCTGTTCAGCCTGGAGAAAAGGAGGCTGAGGGGAGACCTTATCGCTGTCTACAACTACCTGAAAGGAGGTTGTAGCATGGAGGGTGTTGGTCTCTTCTCCCAGGTAGCAAGTGATAAGACAAGAGGAAATGGCCTCAAGTTTTGCGCCAGGGAACGTTTAGATTGGATATCAGGAAAAAATTCTTCACAGGAAGGGTTGTTGGGCATTGGAACAGGCTGCCCAGGGAAGTGGTAGAGTCACCATCCCTGGAGGTGTTTGAAAGGCGTTTAGATGAGGTTCTTAGGGACATGGTTTAGTGCTAGAGTTAGGTTAGGTTATGATTTGACTTGATGATCCTGAGGGTCTCTTCCAACTGAAATGATTCTATGATCCTACGATTCTATGAGGAAATATAGAAGAAAAAATTATTATTTTTAAAATAAGGCAACAGATCCAAATAAATTAATTATCTTTCTGTCTGTCCTGAATCCTCCAGATCCAGGACATTGACTATATCACTTAACTCAGGTTTTATACAACTGGCTACTACTTGTGTTTTCCTTATTTTGTGATGCTTAGGCTGGAACTCTGGTGCTGGACTGGCAAAAGTACCGCAAGGCAAGTGAAGGGGAGCAGCAATTCTGACAGTACAAAGGGACACTCTGTGCCATATGTTCTGAAACATCAAGTTGTAGACATCTCAAATTGGGCATCCAAAATAGTGGATTTTGTTCAACTTTAGCCTTTGTGCCATATTTCCCTATATGTTGCAAAACTAATCATATGGAAACATTCTCATCTTGCATGGGTTTTGTAGAAGTAAAATAGTAAATATTTGTGATGATGCAAATACAGTTATAGAAAAACCCATGAGGAAATTAATAATTCTGTCTTCATATCTGAGTCTGAATGGTATGCTGTAAATAAGGTGTGAGGCCACATATTGAACAGTAAGAACAAAAGCTATATTGGATCACTGCTCATTAAGTGAGCGTCCATCCATCCTGTGCACAGGATGAGGCAGAGGTCCTATGGAAAAGATATGATGACATCCTGTAATCAAAGTCTTTTTCATAATGTACCAAATAAAGCTGAATTAGCATAACATATATCACCTTAATAATTTTGTTTTTTCTCATATTGAAGAGTTTGCCTGTTCAACTGGAACATTCTGTTGCCATCATTATATATGTATGCTAAACAACAAAAAAGTAATAAAATCCAACCCAATCCAATCTGAGATACACAGCAGAAGGTGATTGTACACTACTGGTGACCAATCTGTCTTAAGTTAAGGAAAAGTATTTTTGTTTCTTGTGAATAGGTGCATAAGGATATGTCTAAAATTTTTGGAAAGGCAAATAGTTCTGACATCAGAGTTTGGGGATGGATAAAAGTTTAGTAAGATATACACTGCTTTTTTCCTTTCTAAAAATAAATCAAGCCTTAATCCTACAGCTGTATATTAAATCACTTATTCACTGTGACAGGCAGGAGAACACAGATATAGTAATCTACCAGTCTGATATCTGGTATGCATTGGGAGTTATGAAATAGATCTCGGCAGGCTGAATGCTGTGCACCCACGCATTGTACAATGCTGTGATTACAGCAGGTAGGTGGTTTGGGTAACAGTGAATTTCAGATACGCAGGAGTCCAGTATAATGTGTGGTATGATTTTCAGGATTTTGTTAGGACACATCCTACAATTGTGTGCCTGGTATAAAGTCTGACTGGCTTGTCTTTTGTGCCAAGAATCTAGACACCTTTGGAAAATGATGCCTTTTCTGCAAAAGTTTTTGGAGAATCAATTTTAAGAGCAATAAGTTAATCAAAGTTGATTACAATCTCTGCACTCCATTTCTGTTAAGGAAATCAAAGCGATTTGCAAGACTCACATTTTTATTCCATGAAACATTGTAAAACACCTATAGAAAAAAGTCACTCATAAGGGGACAGTTTATAACCTCACAACTACCTTCGAAACAAAACAAAAACTTTTGAGTATCCTACATAGGCAGTATCCCATTAAAAGCATTTTGGCTGAATATTATTGATAAAATTCCTCAGGACTGTGATTGGTATTTTACTACTTCTGTATTTTACTAGGAAGGGGTGGTTTGCACGTTGGGGCTATTTCTTCTGAAGGTTCAGCATAGCACACCTCTGCTAGACTGGGACACACTTATTGGAAACTTTTATTCTGAACTAAAAATAGTAATAATTTTCTCTGGTGAAATACGTGAAAAGGAGCATAGCAAGACACAGATCTGGCCAAAGATTGAAAAGAATTATCTCTTTCTGGCCAAAGAAAGGACCACAGCTGCCTCTCTTGTAAATAGGGATGCGCAGCATGGGAATGCTGAGTCAGCTGCAAAGAATTAATCAGCCTTTCATCGTCTTGGCTTGGAAAAAATGGAATTGTGCTGTGGGGAACTGTGATGGAGTTCAGTAACAAAAAATTAATCTAGAAAATCACTAAAATTGAAGGTGGAAGGGAATTTATTCCCATTTCTCTCCAGAAGCAGACTAGACAGAGCATAATTTCATTGATTTCAAATTTGATTGAAATGAGTCATGCATTTTAAGAGAGTTTCCCACCATAGCTCCTCTGGGTATTTGAAAATCTGGCCGCTTTATGTGGATGTTTAAATAGGTTCCAAGCTCATTCAAACATCTGACCCTATAGTTCTCTATTTTCATCCTACAGATTTAGTTTGGCATTTAAGCTTCTTTGCCTTCAAATCTCTATCCTTCAAAATAGCATGTGACAAGCTCCAGCAAACACACAGCATACAAAATTCTTTCCTGGTCCAGACTCCTTTAGTGAGAGGAAGTAATCCAAAAATTAAATTAAAAGATTCAGAGACTCAAAAGTAAGGTGTGGATACACACCTCAAGGCTGAGGGAGAAATCTTTCAAATTGAGGTACCTTAATTGACTCCAGTGGACCTAGGCTAATTTGCATCAACATAGGATCTAACTTGGAATGATTACATGTCTTATCTGAAATTGTTCAACACTGGAAACACTGGAGAGGAAATCTTACAAGCAGCAGCATCATTATGAGATTTCCAGTACCTCTCTCTTCAAGTCGTGCCGTTCTAAAGGAAAATATGCATGCCAGGACTGGGTAATAACTCTGACAGATTCCCCCATTCACAGCACTGAGAACTGCAGCTGGGCTGGGTACAGTGAGAATCCTTGTGATCTCCTGCCCCAGCAAATTCCCCGCCGCATGTAGCCAAAAGCCAACCTCTCCCAGAATACTAAACCCACTGAAGCAGAACCTCTGCAACAATTTATAGCAGGTTTCTAGGTGCTTAGCAGCCATAGTGCTTTTCTTGTTTATGGCCCATAGTTTCCTCAGCCATACTCTGTAATTTCCTTACTGAGGTCTTACTCTCAGGTCTGCATATATTTACATGTTTTACTCTGTAAGCTTTTAAGCAGCAAATTATACAAAATAGAGGTGAGACCTCTGCTAGTTGAGTCTTCCTTTCATTGTTTCCATTGTAGTCGCGTCTGGAAAATAAATAAGATCTTGAATTGGCACAAAATAAATGACAGTTCAGGTTCTATAGGTTCATGTTTATGACATGATTGGCCCACAGGAACTGCAGCTATTTCGTAGTCTACAGGATGTCCTTGATTTGCTCTTCCACCAATATGATAACAAGCACATATAATCTTTGCATACACTGTTAACAGGCTCATAGCCCCTGCCTGATTTTACGCATTCAGCTTTTACATTGTTCTTTGCAGAACTCTCTCAGCTCTCTTAAATAATCCTTACCTTTTCATCCTATTGTTTTAGTCTTTCAACCTAAGTTAGACAAATATGGAGAAAAGCAAGTAAAGAAAATACGATAAGACACTTGTGAAATCACAGAATTAACCGTCTTCATTCATAAAAAGCATGTAACTTTTCTTCCAACAATACATAAATTATCATAACCCAAACAGAGCAACCTTAAATATTTTTTGATCTGTAAAAACACTTTCTTCTGCTGCCTTTTGAGAGTAACTACACAAAACCCCCATATAATGACAGTTGCAATAGCGGGACTTCAGGTGCATCCATGCCAGCCCTGTTAGATCTCTCATCTGCTTTTGACACCTCAGTCATGAGATTTTTCTCTCTATTTTATAAATCTCACAGAAATAGTCTTGGTGTCTGTGGCATGACTCCATTCCTTCCTCACTAAGTGTGTATTGGAGCCTGACAAAGAATTTTTTTCCTCAAGGCCCATGATACAGCCTCCTAAGGGCTCTCATTTTGTTTATCCTCTTGCTAGGAAGCAGACAGCTGAAATTTCAGCCTGGTGATGGCCCCATATTTACAGCTCTATTGCATCTGACCTCGCTAGAGCTACTGAATGTGCAAGCAGCTTTTGTAAAAGGGGAAGGAATGAATAAGAGCTGGCCGGAGTTCAGCAGAGAGAGACTGAGGCAAGATCAACAAAATGGGAAAGTAATAGCAATTTTATAATGAGAATGATTGTCTGTCGGCTCACATAAGAGCAGAACTCTGGGATTCTTCGTAGCTGATCCATAGTCAAATAGCATCCTTGTCCAGGGATTCTTTATTTCTTTGAATTCGCCTTGTCTGAGAAACAACATCCATTTTTTTTCTGGTATGGATATGGTTACTCACTCCATGTTTTTGCTGGTTTCTGTAACGTGTCTTATATTGAGCTGCGCTTTATCTCATCTTGAAATAGCAGTCCCAAAAATATTGTAGCTCACACTTTGAATACCTCTGAGAGCAACCCTTTGCCTAATTTCCTCTGAGCTACAGTGGCTTCCTAGTTTCTAGCTAGAACTTCAACATCAGTTTTGATCTCCGGGATAATATAGTCAAAGATGAAATGAAGTGTCAAAATCCCACTGTAATTCAGTACGCTTTAACTTTTGCTAAACTCCTTTCAATGCCTCTGAAAATCTCTGCCAGAAGAACTTCAATAGGGACCAGGCTATATAGTTTAATATTCAAGTTAGGTGGTGACTATTTATTTTCCTAGAGTAATCTTGGCAAACTGAGAATGAGGATTGTAGTATTATCACCAGTTACTGACAATCTACTTTCATTTTCTGAAAATTCTCAAGTACTTAGAATTCTATCTCTGTGCAGTAATTAAGGATTGCAAAAGATATTTTGCTCTTTTGATTAAAAATTGAATTTACTTTGTGTTGATGTAAAAGCAGGAAATGAAATAGCAAATTAGTTTTTGTTCTTTCCATCTGCATTCAAAATTAATATTTAGTGCAGATTTTCTCCTTCATTTTCAGATAATCAGAATACACAAACTTAGTATGATTGTATCACCACTTACTCTCTCAAAGAAATTTCTATAATTACAATAGAAATGAATTTATATTAACCTTCAAAAGCTACTATTCTTAGATGAATGGCACCAGAAACTTGAGCATTCACATGGTAGCAATATGATTGGCTTGAGAGTACACATCCAGAATATGCTGAGAATTAGAGGCAGTCCAGGTAGTGAATTAGCTTAAGCATTCACAGTGTAGCGAAGCCAGTGAAGTATGTTTTGTGGAATCGTACTGAGACAGAAAAAAGCCATAACAGGCACTGGCAACTGGCAGGTGTGCTGCCTTTGGGCTGTCATCCAGACAGCATGTAGTTCCAGTAAGCAAGAAGTGGGATTGCTCTTTGGTGTCCAAGTGAAAAATGAATGGGATGAAGAGATGTCTGGATGAAGTTCATCTAATTATGCACTATAAGACAATATGCATTATATATACTATAGATAGATAGATAGATAGATAAATAGGTAGATAGATAGATAGATAGATCAGTCAAAGCGTATGGAAGAAGAGATCAGACTCTAAAAACACCATATTCATCTTCAGGGCTAAACTTTACTTTCCTGAAGTTGAATACACTGTTTAGAGGGAGCTATAGCTTTACACGGCATTAAAAGGTTGAGATTCTAGCTTCAAAAAAGCCAGGAAAAGCTTGACTTTGAAGTAGAGGTAGTAAAGAAATTTAGTGTCAAGTGATGATGCAAACTTTTAAAATAGTGCTAGTGAAAGGAGACACAAAAAGCTACTGGGAATTTTTGGAATCACTACAAAAGAAAATAGAATGTTCAAAAATTATCATTAAAAAGTGAGTCACTCTCTAAGGCAAAAAAGCAAGCCCTTTCTGTACTAACTCTTACAAGGTAAAAATTCAGCCCTGTACTTGGAAATGACTGTGTCTGTTTCATCATGGGTTCCCACTCAGACAGGTGAACTCTCAAGGATACTTTTTACTTGTGTCTAAGAGCTGCTTAGTCTATCGCTTCTAAGTTGACCACTCTATTTCTTTAAACAATATGCTTCTTTATCGCTTTAGTGAGTAGGCTTAGTACTCATAGTGTCATAGATATCTGAACTAGATATGGCAGCTGTGGATAAGATTTGCCAGTGTTTTCTGATTCTTCCATAAGTATGTCAATAAAATTTACGTTTGAACAAGGTCGCTCCTCTTCCTTCCCCCAGAGTAAATTAAAAGGATCATGATGACATAAAATATCCATGTGTTTTGGAGGATGAGCAAAATTACCAAGATAGCTCATAATTCAGATTCACAAACACTGATGAATGCTGTGAGGCTGGCTTTATAAAAGATATTTTTATGTTGACAGTCCCTTAATGACAGACTGCAATGAAGATTTTGGCTTCAGCTTGTTAGATAACAATACTCAACAAGGATATCCTTGTTGCTTCCCTTCAGGAGACAGACAACAGTTTGGATCAACTTTGCATTAACAAAAAGATAATTTCTCACTGGAATCATGGTGATAAAAAATGTATTTTATAAATATTGTAATGATTTTGAGGTACTTTTTGGCTATTCCTTCCTGTTTTTTGTAGAACTGGGACTGAAGAATCAATACAAATAAATTATGCTAGACCATAGCACAGAAAAAAAAAGTGATAATTTTTTCATTTTAATATTTGAAGATATGAAATGAGTGTTCAGAAAATAGGAAGGATTTGAAGCCACTGAAGGTGAAAGTTATTTGTTTTCCAAAGATCAGATGGATATTTAAATATAAGCTCTCACAGTCAGTGTACCTTAATACTTCAACTGGAAACCTTTGATACTTTTAAAAGATGAAAGAGTATTCACTCATTCTGCTTCAGTCAACAGACTTTAACAAAAGATGCAGAAAAGTTTCCCATTTTTTCCACAAGATTGCAAGGTACCTCATACATGCTTTCTCTATAATTTTATTTAAAAGTAGTAAAAGAAACTCACTTGATTTACTGAATTTTCAGACATCATGTAATTAGTACAACTTTTTGCTATTTGAGTAACAATCTAAATGTTAACCTCTAGGAAAAAATTGACAGCACTTCTAGTCAAAGCCAAAATGTTGGCCAAAGTATTATTGTCCTTAACTACTTATGTCCCACTCTTTCGAATACCAGAAAAATGAATACAATGTACGAAACGGAACAAGTTTTGTCCTGTTGTACAACCTTGTCTGCTGAAATGAAAATATCTCATGTCAGTACAAAATACATTTACACAGGATTCTTTCCAGCTGAATAGTGAAATTCTATGTGAAGACGACTCTGATTTTGCATGATTCATAAATGTCCCTTTGCAAATTCGTAAGTAATGTTGAACCACATCAGATAAAATATCCTAAATATTTTTTTCAGATGTATTTCTGGTTAAAGTTACAATCACGCTATATACAAATCAATTTCCTCTAGAAGGAATTATTTACAGTGATGTATTATTTAAAATCACATTCAGTCTCCTGACACTATAACCAACTCTATTTTTTCCTTTAAATTCCACTGACTATAAAAACCACAAATATATGCCCAAATTGAAGCTAAGGCGCTAAAAATTAGTTGATTCAACTAAATCCCCCGGGATGTTGATTGTGTCTTAGCATGTGTTTGCACAGAACCCAGCACAAAATAGCATGACTGGAGTCTTTGTATGATGAAAACTGAATGAGCGTTCAATCAAGACTTTCCTTCTGAAACTTCACCCTACAGACAGAAACCACTCCGTGGTCTG
>NC_088249.1:32857500-32912500 GCF_036013445.1 Caloenas nicobarica
TCTATTGTTAGAAGTATAAAAAACTGCATTATGGGATAGTTTCAAACATCTTCCCTCTCAGGAATTAACAGCTGTCCATAGTGTGTCAACAGCCCCTGCTGTGTGTTGGTGGAAATATACATTACATTCACTTTGGAAAATGAGAGTAATATAGTACCCTCTGGTGTTGATAATAAATGTGTATATAGCTTAGTTTTAGTACTGTTCTTGACCGCAGTCTGCTAAGCTCAGTCCACTCTTCTAGTTATAAATCTGTGGGGATTATGCTGAATATCTTTGTGCTCTGTCCATGAAAGCAAGACAAAAAAGTGTTTGCTTGATGCCAATGCATAGTTGCTATATAATAGCATCAATCTGTGCATCACTGAGCGTTTCTTTTCCTGACCTTATTACTTTACTGAAATTAAGCTTGAAACAATCTGATGTCAGATACTGTATATCTACTTTTATTGCTAGCCTTGCTGGGCCTCTCCATATTGCTAGTGCTGCATCTCATTTTAGATAGGTTGAACAACATATATATTCTCCAGTTTATTGAAAACCTGATAGATTGTATTCCACCTTCCACAACAGCAGGTCAGTCTTTTTCAAGAATGTTGGAGAACAAATGTAAATTCACATGTATACAGCTGACCAAAATTCATAGCTTTTTTTCTTGGCATTATGAATAAATCCAGCATACCACTAGATAGGAGTAAGAATAGTACAGTGAAGTTGGCTTCAGTTCAGCTTTTCTGATTCAGTGGCAGTATCAAATGTATCTGAAAAAATCTGTAAAAGTTGATTATTATGATAGATTCGAAAAGATTTGCTCAGACAACAGAGCCACACCAGAATGAATTGTAAGGATTGGATAAAATGCAAGCTACCTTCAAACTGAGGCAAGTTTTTGCCGCCTATCCACCCTCATCTCCTTTCCCTCCCTCCCCATTACCATATAAACTTAGCTGCTTCCTGCAGAATACCACTGCAGTCAAATAAAATTCAATGATAAAAATCACTCAACAGCTCCATTAAAACACAACTACAATTATTCTTAGGATCATGTCTAGGGATTAATATATTTAGAAGCTATCCAACATTTACACAGCTTTTTCTCATGTTGAGCCTGATTCTCCTCTTTCAAAAATAGTCAAGGCTCAGGCATCATGGGAGGAAGATTTTTCCCTCTCAGACCAACCTCCCCTATTCCATATCCTCGCTGTACCAGACACCTGATCCACGTGGAGCAGTTTGGTCTGAGGGATGGCTGATGAATGAAAGGAAAATGTCCCTCTAGCCGTGGCAGATACAGCCTGACTGGGCACAGCTGACCCAAACCCAGGCTGATTTCCAATTTATTACCCTGTAGTTCAGGGGTGTCAAACTCATTTTCACTGGGGCCACATCAGCCTCAGGGGTGCCTTCAAAGGGCTGAATATAGTTTTAGGACTGTATAAATGTAACTAGTCCTTCATTTATACAGTCCTAAATTACATTTGGCCCTTTGAAGGCACTCATGAGGCTGATGTAGCCCCCAGTGAAAATGATTTGACACCTGTGCTGTAGCTGATTAACCAAACCACCTTGAATGGTACCCTGGGTGGATGGGTCTCTTGACTTCACTGATCTGGTATGTCAACGTCTACCAATGTCATGTGGGGGTCCCCTCTCTGTACCTAGAAGGAGAGGTGTTGCTTAAAGGGATTGAGCCTTCAGAAATACTGCAAAATCCACAGATCAGGATGGCATTAGCAAGCAGTATGGGAACTGTCAGGGTGTGATGTGACTCCAGCAGTGGCTCTCTGCACCCAGCCAGCTCCTAGCGGCATTGCTGGGAGCTGGGTCGAGACCTTTCTTAAACAAGGGCAGGGGAAGATCCTAATGTTAAAAAATAGCTGCTGCTCACTTGTTTGTGCAGCCGAGAGCATATGATTGCTGAAAAGATCCACCCACACTTGCTTCAAACACACCTCCTTTCTCATGATGCTTTCATGGTAGCAAAGCCAGGAAGTGTCGGGTCAGGGAAGGTGCGAACACATGCTGAGCAAACTGTGTTTGATGCAACATATACTATCCCTGCCTGCTGAGACAGCATGAACACCTGCTCTGGAGGCCAATTCCTTTACTTAGCTACTTAAGCACTGTTTGACCCTCTGCAGGACTTCTCTCATCATGGCATGTACTGAAAAATATAAAAGAGCACTGGTTTCAAATGAATGCTTGCTATAGTTTTGTCTTTTTGCAAAAGCCTCTTTTTCCTGTTTCCTTATACACCTAATTCTTTGCTCTGCTCCCAAAGGAGAAGAATAGTAGAACGAAAAAGAAATGTTTACTGATAAAAGTCAACAAAACATACTTATTCATATGAAATAATGTAATCTCTGAAATATTGTGCTCGGTATCAGCAAAAGACACGCCCCAGATTTTTAACTCTGTACTTCAAGCACAAAAACCCTCTTCCTCTAAACAAAGGCCCTTGTCCCTCCTCTGTATTTACCTTTATTGATTTTTGTTTATCTCCAAATGCAACAAAACATTACGTTTTCTTCTTGAAAAACTGGCACAACCTAAAAAAGGAGAGAGCATGTAATGACACCCGACTATTAGAGGAGATTTGCAGCAGCCTGATAGTTAGAGGTTTGCAGCAAGGGGCAACTGGATTCTACTGCAGGTATTGCCTTTTAGCCTGCTACTCTGCTCTTCCTGAAGCCTGAGCTAGAGTATGATTAGCTCTAAGGTATTAAGATGCTATATGAGAGACTACCTACTGGTAGATGAATAATTCACAGGAGGACTTGTCCCAAAACAGGTATGTTACCTGGCTGTCTTACCTTTGAAATCTACATCTGCAGAAGGAGGGAATTTATGTGAGTTAAAATGTAGAGGTTCCCCCCCACAATGACTATACAGGACTGTAAAAGTCCACCTGGGAATTTTTCTACTACTTCTGTGCATAATGGTTTTCAGGTAATCACCCATAAGAACACAACAATCTTTTAAACATCAATATAGAATAAAGATTTCTGTCCATAAAAGGTGGTAAATATATTCAACATGCCCAAACACATGCTAAGTGAAATGGAATTTGACTACTCCAGTTATATGTTAGATTTGCCTCACGCCTAATCTATATTTTATGAGAAAAATCTGGTTAATGTTATTTACACTTAAATAGGTAGATGTATGTAACTTAAAAGGAGACAATGACCTCTGAGGTAGGTAAATCCATCCACAACGCTGTGTATTTTGGACTATCTAAACATCGACATACACACAGAGACACTGGAACAAAGGGAGAGGCAACAGTAAAATACCGAGATCATTGTATGTAACAATACTTTAAAGCACTTTCAGCTTCTTGCAATTTTGATTGTATCATTTTACGCTTATCTCATTAATGGAAGCACAGTGCTGAAGAAAGTGAGACCCTAAGCCTGAAGATTTAATCAGTTATTAATTAACATGTTGTACCAGTAGGTGTTGTGAAATGGAACATAGCATATTCATCATTGTAAACACCTGATTAAATTTATAGTGTAACGTTAGGTATTTGGATATTTCTGTCATACTGTTACTGTTCTCTACTATGCTGACTGCAAAATATAATAACTTCTAAGCAGTGTGTAAAACAAAGTGCTCAATTCACTTTATTAAAATATCCAATAATAATTGATTTAAAGGCAATAAAATGTGTTCATTAGAGGGTTTATATTCAAGAAATATTGAAAGTATACCTAAAACTGTCACTTTTATTGTGAATGAACAGGATAATATAATTTGAAAAGAGTGTGATCATACTAAAGATTTGTCCTGCAGCATTATCTGATAGCTCGTAAAGTGCTGAAATTTAATATGATGCTTTCAGTCAGTTTAATTGAAATTTAATTGCCACTTTGGGCAGAAGGTTTAGATCTGATCAATAAAATATTAAAGATTTTGTGCTTTCGCTTGGAACAATTTCTTAGCCAATGTATCAAGTGTAGCCTATGTTTTAGGAAATATTTGTTTGTTATAATTCACATAATGTTCAGTATCACTTGCTAATCTGAATGTTTTAATGGACTGCACAGATAAATAGTGGAAATAATAAAGCTATAGTTGATCCATTTAATTACAAGAAGATGAAAGAAATAACGGTCACCTTCAGATTCATGAGAAAGGCATTAATGTAAAAGAGCTATAAATATTTTGAAATGTCAAACCTCAGAAAGACAGAGTCCAACACGAGCCTAGCTGTAAATCAGGCACATAGAAGGACCTTGAAAAAAAGATGGTTCTTTGGTATTTTAGAAATAATTACTAATACAAAAAGGGTAATGATGAACCTATAAATTACATTAAAAAGGGCCATTAGAGGAGGATTAGTTTATAAAGCTGAGAGATGGTTCCTGAAAATTATCCTGCTAGTTATTTCTTCTTTTCATTTCATATTATTCATGATCCCCAAAATTATCTGATTAATGATAAACTAATTGATTGCTACTTTGCAATTCAAATGCAATGGCCAGCTTTGAGTGTCCCTGTACCCTAATCTATACCGTGACTTCATTTTTATTCGTCTTTCTTAGTGGCAGAGTAAAGAGGTTTATTCTAACTCGTTCACAATAATGTGTAGGGGCAACTCCAGTCTAAGCAGCACTGTCACAAAATTCATCTGTGCAGTTGGCTCAGGCCCCTGAATGCCGCCTCTTCATGTCTAGATAGTGCCTGATGCCTCTGCTCCTCCGTCCCTTTCCCATCCAGGCACTCCTGCAGGACCTCGGTGAGAGCGGACATAGCTGGAGGTGACTGAAATGCCACTCCCTTAATTTCTCCTGGGTCTTTGGCAATGCTCTTGAACCTAAAGCCCGCAGAGCATGTTATTAAGGCTGCAGTTTCCCGCACGAGATGATACCATATTTGATGGCTGGCTACCATTCATAAGAGTTTTCATCCTTTCAGATAATGAGCACTGCGTTGAACAGCCATGCCTGAGTTCAGCTCTGATCTGTCAGGAGCAGAGTGAGAGGCTGGGGGAGGATCTGAGGAACGGAAAACTGTCTCATAGGCATATATGTTATGATGGCAATTTCATTGCAAGTTACTGCTTGTTTGAATAAACTGTAATTTCCAGTATATGATTTTTTACTTAGGATTGATAGCAGGCATACGTGAGGCAGAGGACAGCACTTGATATCACAGAAAACAGATGATTTATGATTGCTGCTGGTGACAGAAGCACAAACACAGCAGGATCATCTTTTTGGCCTGAAATCAATGGTGTCTATAGCTCTGTGTCCCAAGGATCGAGAGGAAAGATGAAAAAGTACAGTCATTCTCATTTCGTCTCCAACAGAACTCAGCCATTAGCCAGCGGATTGATGAAACAGCCCATTCAAAGCCCTCTGAAGATTGCAGTGGTCTGTTTCCCTTTTCTATGGGCTTTACTGCAGGAAAGGAGTTGAAGTTGCGAATGCAGATCTCTGAAGATCGTTAACTTCTCTTCTGAGTGATTTCCTACTTCTACTGAGAGTGGTATATGTCTGCCGCTGGGAGGGGCAGTGTGAGCATTGAGTGCTGGGACTAAATTAGGTCTTTGGGAATTCAATTAACATGTAGAACAAAATATCAACTAATCTGATGACTAATAAAATTCTGAGCCACATACCTGCTAAAATGAAACATTTCCTGGCTTTTTGCCTTTAAACAACATTTCAGACCACTGGTTATAAAATTCGCAATTTTGGGTCATAAACTTGAATAACACTGGAGGCAAGAATCTTGGGAGACAAAATGATTTAATAGGTAGAATTCGGAAGTGGAAAACGAGACTAACATCATACTTCTATCCTTGTTGGACCATTTGCTCTATGCCTTTCTCCATCTACAGGACAGGAAGAGAATACTTCTTAACCAACTCACCTGTCTGTCTAATTGTGATTATTGGAAAACCGAATGAAATAATACTCTCATGAACTGTGCAAGTTGCTAGGTGATGCATACCACAATTCTGCTTTGACCAGGGACAGGCCTTTGGCAGTAGAACTTTAATGGTCTTTAATTCCTAATTTTGCATTTTTTTCTTCAAGTTCTTCAGGATGCATTACTCTGGGAATATTTATTTGGAACCTAGAATTCCTTTTCGAGGCTATTGAAGAGCACTGAAGATGGGGAGAAGAAAGCAGTAATTATAAACTGCAAAGTGGACCTGGCTATTAGATCTCTAAGCAGCAAAACTGTCACTCCTCCTCAACAAAGCAGCAAGACAGTACGAGCTCCTTTTCCACAGTACTGAGAGAAAACATGGTTAAAAACCATGATACATTTTGTCCTTTCAAAACACAAAATTTCTTCCTTAGCTTGCCATAGGTACCTTAATTTTCATTAAAAAAATACAAAGGATTTTTTTAAAGTTCCGTTGATCAAAATTCAGGCAGAAACCTCCGAAGTCTTTACTACAGAATCCCAAAAGTTTGTCAAAGACCAAATATGGATTTAGTTTGGATTACTGAAAGGTGAAGGCTGACTCTGCCATTCTGATTTGGATTTTCAACCTCCCGAAATGCTTGCATTAGCCCTAGGGCTTTTTTCAGGCCTTTTTTTCTAATAAATGCTGGTTTTCAGCTTGAATTTTATTCGCTGTCCTTTTATTTTTTAAAAATATTTATTTTTTCAGACTAAATCACAGTCCTTAATGGATTCAAACTTCATCCTTTGAACACAATATTTTTGTATACACTCAATTTGCATTCTATTTTAGACAAAACCAATTCCTTCATTTGTTTCTTAACTTCCTCACATTTCCACTTCAAGGGTACATTTTTCACCAGGAAGACAGTAAAATTGGTGTCACCTTTTCTCTGCATTGACAGTAGAGGATTAAAATGGTTGTGCTGAAGCATCTTGTATTTTCTCCTCTTCTTCTAATTTATCACAACCATATATTCCATGGGAAGTTAAGGTGGAGGGAGAGAGGGGAGGAAAGATGCCCAGCTGATAGACAGCACCTCTACCTTGCAGAAGATTCATTCTACTGCACATTTTGAATCTGCTGACAAGAAACTTGCAGCACAAGTAATCAGAGCCCTCACAAGATTGATTTTGTCCCCTGCTGGTGTATGGCATATAGGGGAAAAAGGTTCTCATCTCTCAGTGTAATCTTAACTATTTAGAAGCCATTATTGCAGGATTACAAATCATCTGAATACCTTTCTTGTGTAACTTAGTTATTTATTAGAAGGTCCAGCAAATTAGTCAGGTAACATTATATAGTGCTCCATTCCTGGAGCCCTTATTCAGTGTGTTGCTGGATGATTCCCTCAAATTGCAAATGCTAGTGAATCTATGAAGTTCTGTAAACAATACTGCATAGTGCTGAGTGCAAATATTTAACAAATTTTTCTATTTTTTTTTAATTGCAGAGAAGACTTAGCAAATTATGTAAATACAGTTCACTTTTGAAAGTGACTCAAGCAAAATTGCAGATGTGTTCTGTCCTAGCTTTGTAAGAAATGCTTGAAGTCAACTTGTCATAGAGACTAAATTGAATATACTACCTATACAGCTTTGGAAGGAAAGATGTAAGAAAAAAAAGAGAAGCGTGAGATTTATCTGATGTTTGGTTGATGTATGGCTATATAAAATCTTAAGTAATACAGATAATGCCATACAATATTGCAACATATATTTTCAGTTGAACATTATAAGACAATAAGGCATAAATGGAAATTAAAGGAAAAAAATCTGAATGGTTGTCAGGGAACACTTTTTCATTCAGAGAATCATAAACATATGGAATGGTGTGTCAGGCAAAGTTTCTGAGATAAGAAGAAGGGAGTAATTACAAAATAGATTTATATCCTGAGGAATAAAGTACAGACAACGGAAAAGAGCTTTAAGTCAAATGATTTTTAACCCTCACTGGAAAAATTGCTCATGATAATCGTATTTAATAGGTTCCATCTAATTTGCTGAAGTTTGCCTTCTATTCTTTGGTCAGTAATGGAATATAAATAGACACATGTAAGTCATCCACCCACGCTCAGAGCTACCATGTACTTTTAATACATATCAGTATATCAAAATGCAAACATAGAAACCGAGATATGTTCCGTAGCTCTGTCCCTACTGAAATAAATTACTTGTTGATGTGAAGATATTGGATACTCAAAGCATACAATTTTTTAATATTAGAAAATATGGCACTCAGAGTGACTCTCCTGTAGTGATGTGTAAAAATAAATAATCTCAATAGATAAATATATTAAAAGGCAGCCTCCAGGGCAAATAAAAGCAGCAAACATATTTTCATGTGTGAAACAATTAATTAGGAGAAAAGTGATAGTAAAATGTAAACCAGAGCATTTTCCCGTGGCTATTCCAAAGCAGGATGAGAGTGGGAAGTATAATACATCATTCAGCCTTTAATTTACTTCCAGAGATTCAAGTAGTAGCAAAAACTTTTGTAGAACATCTATAGACCTCAGTCTCAACAGTAACAGTGGGTTCACAGTTTCCACATTTCCTCGTAATATCCCAGTATATATACAAATTATATTGCTAAATTAAGTAAAGCAAACTATATTTACATTAAGACTCCAAAGAGTTATGGAAAGACATGAGTTTGACTTAATTGGTTAGAAGAGAAGCCCAACTATAACTCGCGTAACTGACAAACTCCATTAGAAGTGTGCTCCGTGAATTACCATTTTCTCTCAGTCATTCCTTTACTTCCCAGTCTTATTTGTGTCTTCGCTGGGCTGAACTCACTATATTTACCTGATGTTTTCTTCCTTAGTCAGAAAAATAGAAAGTAGAGAGAACATACTATCTAAATGAAAAGGGAGCATGCACATCTAAATATCCTACAAAACACATCCAAGCTTGTATAATTTTTTCTAAGCTTTCCTGGCAGAAATATGTTAATAGGCTACACAGCTGCTGTGCAATGAGGCTGCATGCTGCTGCATCTTGGACATTGAAGACTTACCACCAAAGTGCTGCACAAATGGCTCATATATGGATGGTAAAGTCAAGACAATCTTCTTGTCAATGTAGAAATTTTTCTACGATGCATGCACATCAAGTACAGTGTACCAAAATCGCCTTATGTGAACTATGGCAATTTGTCCAGGACTCTGGGATACCAGGTGCTCCCCCTGGAATTACCCTTTGCCTAGACAATGACTTTGGAAATCCTGGTCAAACGGATAACTTTATAATTTTCTACCAAAAAAAAAATTCAAGTGAAATGTAGAAATAGAAGGGGAATACCAGACGTTCAATAGTCCTATCCTAAATAATTTCATATGCTGAGGATGAAGCGAGGTGAAGCCTAATAGAAGGCTACATGTCATGGTCCTTGAGAAGGAAAAATATTCCTTTCATACTTCTGAGAGGGAAGAAATTGTCCAGTAGGGCAAGTTAAACCACACTAATGAGCAAAACCCTGTGGTTAGAGATACAAAAAGCTAGATTTAACAGAGACAGCATGAACACTGTCTGTACCTATCACTAAGAGATCATCAATCATAGCTATTCTATAACTGTAACAAAATCCATGCTTAAAAGAACATGGCAGGACTCAGAGACACCTATATTATCAAAATGTGACCAAACTTACTCCAACATTACCTCTTAAATACCTCCAGCAAAACAGGAGACAGATTTCAGCACTGCTTTTTTACAAGTATTGAAGGGCAGGGGTCCAACTAGTAAATTGCTGAATGTCATTCCCTTAGTATTTCTAAGACAATTTAGAAAAAGGATGAAACTCAAACAAGGAGGCAGTACAGTTCAAACTTGTCCTGACTCTGCTCCACTTCATCAGTGCAGATTGAAACATTAAAAAAAGAAAAAAAAAAAAAAAGGGATGTGAAATGCCTCACAGGAAGAAAATATTAACACTAAAATCAAGTCACACTCACAACAGCCTTCCATCTGAATGGTTCTGCTGGACAAGAAACTGCTCTGGCTGTAGCAAAACATAGTCTTCTCATTTTCACAGTTATTGTAAAATAGGGTAAAAATTTCTTACGTAATTAGGGACATGAAGTGCCTTTAAAATGTTACCCATAATCAATATTCAAAAAGGTTGCTGACATTTTTCTTGCATTTTTTGACAAAGAAATGTTTTATCATAAAGGCTAGGTTTAAGTTTTGCTATGAATATGCCATTTGTTATTTCACAAATACAAATTACTTACCTTAATTGAAAATAAAAATCATAATAACAGCAATAAAAAGTGTAATTATATTATTTGGAACACAGGTAATAAAGGCAGAGGACATGACTACAAATAGAAATGGTCCAATAAGACTATATGTGCTGTTAGTGAATGTGGAAAGAAGAAGAGATTATGTGAATTTTGTTCTTCAGTGGAAGTGTCGTGCCTCAGAAAGAAAAAAATAAGGCTAAATTTAGAGGGGGATCTAATTCAACATTTAACCAACAAAATGGCAGCAATATTGCCAGGCTTCAAAGCTGGAGAATTGAAAATTGTAAGAATGATTGAGAGTCAGAGGTCCCTCAATTCAAAGAGTGGTAGAGATCTTTCCTATATTTCAAATAAAATGAAAGGAAAAAATATGAGTCATCCAGAAACTGGGAGCTGGAAATCAGAGACCAGGCTCTAAATTTTGATTAAGCATGAGACCACTCAAATGGAGCCAAATGGGCACCCCGTTATCTTTGTAAGTCTCCAATATGAACATGGTATTTGAGTTGTGGTTTATTTAGAAATGGTATAACCAAATCCCTCTTTTATTTAACACTGTTTCCTTACATTTTTGTAAAATTGTACCAAATGCGTACATTACTAATTTTGATTCCTTTAGAAGGTCTTTATATCTTGGGGAGCTGATAGGAATGATAATTTCCTCATGTAAAGGTAGAACTTACATATTTGCACTGCCAGTTTCAATCTGCTGCAGGTCATACTCCTACTACTGAGAGCTAAAATCTCACACATGCCTGTGAAAAAATATTTGGAAATTCTATTTCTGTTTGACAGTGGCAAGTGCTTGAGTATACATCACAAAGCAGCTGTAACAATTGACTCTACCTGCACCTGTCTTGGCTCTCAGATCTCTCAGCTCCCTCGGATGATCAAGCTGCCATCTTCCATGTGGTTTCACTTAAAATAATACAAGAATATTTTCAGTTTTGATTTATCCAGAGAAGCATCAAAGCAAGCTTTAAAAACTGTGTCTGTAAAATTCAGCACTGAAATATTTTGTGCCACACAGGACCAAACCCCAGCACCAATGAGGCAAAAAACCAGGAGGCTAGAATATAGAAAGAAAGGGTAGTTAATTTAAGGCTCTTTTCATGGTGACTTCCACAGTCATGCAGTATTTTTTTTTCTATTCTTATCTCATGTCTGCCTCTAATTTTGAAAACCTCATTAATATGAAGAAAACAGATTTTCAGTGACTTCTGCATGGCTGCTTGACCAGTGCTCTGCAGTTCAGAATGAAAGATAGCAGACATCAGTAATCATCGTAGTGTAGTATGTTTAAACTGTAGGCAGAACTGTGATGTGAATGGAGGCTAGGATTTAGCCTTAGCAAATAGTTCCATTGAAGAAAAAAAAGCGATGAAACAAAGCGATATTTATTCCTGGGTTGCAAAAAGAGAGCTGTTTGTGCCAAACAAAATGAGTACTTGAACAAGATATATTCAGACTCTAATGCATATGAATTGCTTTGTATGTGTTGCTTGATAGCACACCCGTGCATGATGTTGTTAGTGTCACTCTAGGCATGTTATGGATTTACTGTATTACATACAATGCAATTATTGATTTACATAAGTATTGCTATTTTTCCCCAAATGTAACAGATTTTAGCTTGAAAGGACTATAAACTGAGAGACTTGCTATAGTTTAGAATTGGCAGCTGGTCGGGAGATGGATGCCAGGCAAAGTGAGTGTACAGGAGGTTCCTGCTGTTTCCTCAGGGAAGCGTCCCTGGGTGAGACATCTGCTGTTCAAACTTCACCACACATTTTATCAGGTGACACTCTGTCGATACCTAATCCAAATGTCTTCTGTCGTAAAATGTTCTGGTTAAATGAAAATACAATAACTTTCCATTTTTTGTTAAAGATGTCAAATCCACTTGATTTCCCCTCCACCCCAAATGTTTTATTAAGGAATGTGTCTTTTTATTGATATTGCAAGTCTTATAAACAGTAACTTACTTTTCCATGCATATTCATAATTTTGTGGCATGAATCATAAAATTCAAACCCATACGTGCACATTCTGTTCAAAATACTTATTCTACATTCACTACGTCAGTATCTGAACTCTCAGTTTATTATCTCCATGATGGATCTTTTAGGTAGAGTACAACAGAAGCAGGTTCAATGAGGGACTTAGAAAGCTGAGATTGTTGTCGCCCCCCTTTCCGTGCGCCCTCCCCCCCACCCCACATCAATGCCTAGTGCTCAGAGATTTTCTTCCCACAGTAGGCTCCAGAATTGTGAATGGGATTCCCTAAAGCATACGTGGGAGTGAGGCATCCATCTTCTCTTCCACAAGCTGTGGCTCTGGAATTTTTTCTGCACAGCAGCACTGCATCAGCCGAAGAGGTGAAGAATGTTCCCACCCAAAATAAGCTCTAGCCAGGAGATTAAATGACTCTCAAGAGGTGGGAAACGAGAGGCTGAATTCCCTCAGGACGAAAAAGAAACTAAATCTGTGTTTCACACGTCCTGACAAGAGCCCCTCGCCACTGGACTGTTTTATAAAGGGGGCACGTCCTCTCTCTGTACTTTAAAGTAGCAGCTGCAGCTGCGTTTGGTGAGGATCGCTCTTCTGTCTGTGTACCAGATGCACTCTCAGAACCAGATGGAGCCTTCCAGTCGTCTTAGGTGGATGACCCTCTAGTTTCTGTATTCTAGCCAGGCTTACATACAAGGTTGGTGACAAGCTGTTCAGTCCTAATAATTTGGAAACACCATAAAAATCACAAATGTAGTCACCCAGAGAACCTTTAAAGCTATAATAGAAAGTAACACGCTCATGTGCTGCAGGCACCTTGAGGGTTAAAAAGAGCTAAGCAGGAGTTTTCAGCAACACTGTTTTTGAATTAGATATTTCTGTTATCTCTGTGAGAACTGGGGAAGAAGGCGGCTAACTAAGGTCATGAAGGGAGCCTGTGGCAAGGCACAGCACTGGATCCAGAAGACTTATGTTCAGCTACTGGACTACTGTTTTATTTTTATTGCTTAACTATTAAAAATGTTTCTGTGGAACAAATATAGTTGCAAGAAGCAGTTGGTGATACATTCTACTCATTTTGGTGTGTTTTAGAAACACCGTTAGCATAAATCTTCTAGTGTGATTTGCACTTCACTTAATTTTATAAATATATAGACAAGCCTCAGTCTGCACATCAGAACCAGGAATGTTTTTGTATCAAGAACCTCAAATGAGAAAATCTGTAAATGAGTTGGCTGTTTTCTCATCTGTTCTGTGCCCCTCTTGCTGCCCCTTCTGCTGTCTAAGAGGAAGCTGCTTTTTTTCCTTCCCTCTCCCAGGTTCTGTCTCACAACTGCTACTGCTTGACTGATGGATGGAGGGACACAGTAGAAAAAAACACAACCTTAAATCTGTAACAGTCAGTAAATAAGCATACCACAGCAAAACAATTTAAGAGAAAAAAACCCAGCAGCTGAAATCAGAAAGTGATTTTAGTCTATAAGAAAATTCTTCACTCTGATCATATCAATTTGCTTTACAAAGCCTTCCACTCGCTTTAGCTGTATTTTAGGCATACACTGTATTTTAGGCATACACCAGCTCCTCATCCTTAATCTTTTCCTTGGCTCTAGCCAAGGCCCACTCTTCAATGTCTTATCATCTGCTCAGTTTGTTCGATGTAAGCCCTTCTCAGTGTGCTTGCTATTCTTATTTTGGATTTTTTTTTCTCATGTCTCTTTCCAGTTTCTTGAGTCGACTCACTCAGCCAACCTTTTCCAAGCCTTTTCTTAGTACGTCTCACTACAGAATAGGAAGATACACCACAAAGGCAAGAGACTACGTTTTCAGCTGTTGTTTATGAGAGTAGCTTTATTGACCTAATGGGCTAGCTGAGGACCTGATCCCTTCAATTAAAGCAAAAAAAAGCCTCTTTCCCTCTGTTCTCCCACAGTGCTCTCTATTTTTTCTCTCAAGTAATTCATGGAGGATGGTACTTGTATTACTTCCCTTGTCACATATAGAGCTCAAAACACTAAGCCGTCAGCGACTGATAGGTAAATATCACTTAAGGCTTGCTCCCTTGACATTCTTTTCTGAATGAATTGTTTATAAGGTATAAGAAATGCATGTTGAAATAAGCTTTATATGAATCTTAACTGTAGATTTTATATTATGAGTTTGACAGAACTAGAATGGAAAAATATTGGAAAACTTAACAAAATGTCTTATTTTCTGCTGGGCACTCCAAAATGTAATGTATAATATTTCACAGATTACTCTTGCCACCTCTTGTACTTTCTGGAGTTGACCTTACCTCTCCAGCACTTCTTTCCTACACACTTCCACACAACCTGATTTCTGACACATGAATGCAAGGAAGTGAATGAAGATATAGGATTCATGTTATTTTTACAAATCAAAAGCTTGGAAATACTGGGAGTGTATAGGATTTGTGGACCCTTTGAATAATCTGTTCAGTGTGCTTGTGATGGGAGACAAAGCTCAGCTCAGATATGAAGATGACAGAGAACCGTTTTATGGAGCACATGACATGCAGCACATGGTTGACCAGTTATGTCTAAGCACCTCAAGTTCTGAACTCTTATGTCTGGGGAAGTCACTTCCAACTTACCTTACCAATTTTATATTACCTGATGATTGAAGTAAAAAAGGGAAGATCCTCACACCTACACAAATCAAAATGAAAATAAATTCAAATTAATTACCAACCTGATAATTAAGGTAATATCAGGAAGAAAAAGACGTTTTCTAGCCTTTGTGCAAATATGTATGTATTTTCCCTATTTCAGCTGGATAACTAATAGAGGGAGGGTCAAATCACTCCCGGGTCTAGGTTGATATTACAGCTACATCTTGAGTGCCAAATAGGCAGTTTCCCCAAGTTATTGGTAATAAGACAATGGAAAATCTTGTCTTCAAATTATTAATGTTTAGATGATAACTAGAACATCTCCCTCAGTAACACAGAGCTTCATGAAATATTCAAATCCCATTCAAAATGGTACTGCTTGTTACATTAAAATAAAATAATTTTAATGATGATAATGTCACTTCTCTAGCTTAAACATTCAACTCCTCAACCAATAAAACTCCATATGATAATTTTAAGAGTAAGATTACTTAACCTAAGGCTTTTTAGGTGTTTGTAACACTATTCTTTTAGTGCTGTTCTCAAATAGATTATGTGGTTTTTATCAAACACACACCCACTCTCACCATCTGCTGGAAATTTATAAAAAGTATAAGAATGTTAAGGTAGATTTCCTTCATTTATAAAATCTGGGAGAATTTAAATTGAGAAAAAGATAGCTTAAGATGGCTGTTTCAGTTCTGAGGGTTTCTTTCATTTAGAAAGATGCTAGTAAGCATCTGAAGCTACAGTGGCATGCAATACTGACCCCAGCCAACAGCAAGTTGCAAAGGGTTAGTGAAAGACATGATGGCCTTCCCAGCTGTGACCCCATTGCAGAGCAAAACTTGCCACTGTAAAGGATGTCAGCTCACTTCAAAGAAGTGGTAGGTGCTTCAGACCAGGGTGACAGAATGGCTGAGTTTCGGAAGTCATCTAGTCCAACCTCCCTGCTAAAAGCTGGGTCAATTACAGCAGGTTGCTCAGAGCTTTGTCAAATGAAGCTTAGAATGTCTGCAAGCATGGAGACTCCATGACTTCTCCAGGTAATCTTCCCCAGCGTGTGACTATCTTCACAGTAAAAGTGTTTAAATAGAATATCCTGTATTTCAGTTTGTGCCCACTGACTCTTGTCCTTTCATGGGATACTGCTGAGAAAGTATGGCTCCATCTTCTTTATTCCCCCTCATGAAGCATTTATACACATTGATAAGATCTGGCTGCTCGTCCATGCCCTGGCTTTCTCTTCTCTAGGTTAAACAGTCCCAGTTCGCTTGATGTATATCAGATGCTCCTACTCCTTAATATCTTTGTGGCCCTCCACTGGACTTGCTCCAGTATGTCCATGTCTCATACATATTGGGTAGCCTAGAAATGGACACTGGGTTCCAGATTTCTCATCTATGCCAAGTAAAGGGCAAGGATAATCTCTGTCAGTTTGTTGACAAAAGCCTTCTTAATGCAGCCCAGCTGCTGTCGGCCTTTGTCACAAGAATTCATTGCTGACTCATGGTCAGCTTGTTTTTCACCAGGGCCTCCAGGGCATTTTCTGCAAAGTTGATTTCTAGCCAGTTGTCCCCCTGCCTGTACTAGTGCATGGGGTAACTCTTGCCCAGGAGCAGAACTTTGCACTTCCCACTGTTGAACTTCACAAGGCTCCCATCAGCCCATTTCTGTAGTCTCTCAGAGTTCTGATTGGCAGCACATCACTCTGGCATATCAACCACTTCTCATGCTCGAGGTTTGAGGACATCTGCTCCATCATCCAGGTCATTAATGAAGATTTTAAGTGGTATTGGTCCCAGTACTGACCCCTGGGGTACACCACCAGTGACTGTCCTCCAGATGACCTTTGTAATGCTGATCACATTCCTTCAAGGCCAGCAACAAAGCCAGCTTTCTATCGACCCCAATGACCACTTCAGTTAGTCAATGAGGGTCTTGTGGGAAACAGTGTCAAATGCTGCACTAGAGCTGAGATAAACAACATCAACCACTCTCAGCTCGTTCATTGAGCAAGTAATCTAATCATATAAAAGGCTATTAGGTTGGCCAAGTATCAGTTCCCCTTCATAAATCCATGCTGATTACTCCCAGTCATCTTGTCCTTTTATATGTTTGGCAACAACTTCCATGTGATTTGCTCCATGACCTTCCCATGGACTAAGGTGAGAATGGTCAGCCTGTAGTTTTTCAGATCCTCCTTCTTACTTTTCTTGAAGATAGGAGTGACATTTGCTCCCTTCCAGTTCTCAGGAACCTCTGCCAATTGACGAAACCTTTCAAAGATAATGAAGAGTGGCCTTGCAATTACATCAGTCAGTTCCTCTAGCACTCTTGGGTGCATTCCATCAGGATCCATAGACTTGAGTACATCCAGTTTGTCGAAGTGTTCCCCAGCCTGATCTTCCTTTACAAATAAGTTGTTCTCGTTTAGCCAGAGTTATGTGACTTGGCTTCCTGGTAAAGAAAGAGGCAGAGAAATCATTGAGTACCTCTGCTTTTTACATGCCCCTTGTTGTCATTCTTATAAACACATATGCTTCGCACACTGGTGAGATTCTACTCTACCTCTTGTCCAGCATGCACAGAACCTTAATTATCATATGAATGCTTCAGTTTATGAAAAACATACCTTATTTAACACCATGCCCCACAGTTTTTCTGTGCATGCAACACAAAAAGAGATATTGACTTTGAAGGCCTCAGTAAAAACATAATGTAAATACCATTTGTTTATTTAAAAATGTCTTTTCAGTATGAACTAAGAAGTCCAAACATTAATAATGAATATTTACCTATAAAAATTACAATGTAAGAACCCTATTGCCTGAAGGACAATATTAATCAGTAATAGTAGTCCATAACTTAGTTTCAGAAAAGGCCTGCTGTCTTCTCTAAGCATGTATGGAGCATAATTACACTACTATTGGTCAAATTAGGTCACTTCCTTTGAGGCTTTGTCAATATCCAGCTGATATCTCTTTCACCTATCAGCTAAGACTGAGTTTGGGTATTTTATTCCTTGTTGCAATAATCTAGTAAAGACAGAGAAGAACGATCACTGTGATCCTCTAGGGTATATTCTGCCCTCTGTATGCCAGCTCTGCTGTAGAGGGTGGGAGCTACACATTTGTATCTTAGAAGTGAATATAATCCCTAGGCAGTGTGTTTTAAAATCAAGCAGTAAATATCCATCCCAGTTGGAAGCAGAATACATTTAAACTTGCTAAAAAATTGTTTACAGAACCTGGTGGACAGAGTAGGTAATATTTATTTTAATTATTTATTCTTTCATTCATTTAAAAAGTGCTAATGAACCCTTCCCTTCCTCCCAATACCCTTGCTTTCCCCCCAACAAAACATATTAAAGCAAAACAAAAGAAAAAAAAAATAAGAGACCTGTTTAAAAGCATAGGTTGTTTAGAACAAAAGTAATATTGATAAAAATGGATCAATTTTTTTTTTTGCTATTATTGAGATCCTGTGGAGATTATTTTTTGGTATTCTACACAGTGTTCTGACTTGCCAGCATTTAAAAATCTCACAGGTAAACCTCCATCTTCTTGTTTCAGAATAACCCTTGCAGAGGTTCACTTTGAGTGTGAGAACACCTGGCCTAATGAGGTCCACAAGTGTAAATTCTAGCAGCTGTATATGCAGGTGATAGTGTTCAAAACATATGTGTACAGCTGCTTTTAAGTATGCAAACAATGGCTTCCCCACCTCAGACCCTCAAGTCTATGCATTTCAGGAGACCAGTACATAAATCCCATAAAATTAAAGGCTAAAAAATGTCAGTCAGAAGAGAATGCTTAACTTCTTAGGGTATATGTTATGTCAGCAATAGGCACTTTAAAAAGGAACAGTCTCCTATAGAGACAAGAGTCACTCTTTGTTTTGAAGAAGAATTTTTGCATCTTTCCGGTGTGGGACTCTGCTAACAGCAAGAGATGGAGGAAATACATTTTTTTTAGTCATGCTGAAGTTTTCACTTTATTTGAAAATAACTTTTTTGTTACAGCTCATATATCCAGATACAATACATGGCACATCAGTACTGGGAAACTGATTTACAGATAAAATTCTAACCATTTTCTGAATTTGCATCAGCCTTTTAAAAGGTACCCTTGTAGTTTAATCTCTTCTTGTTATGGTTACCTTTTTCAGCATTCACAACCTTGTCTGTGTTTTATACAATGTCAGATAGCAAGTGTCAAGAGAAATTTTAAATTATAGTTCATTTACTCTAGTTAAACATAAGGAAGCAAAAGCAATTACCAGAGCAAAATGATGGAATTAAAGATTCTTCTTGCAACCTAGTTAGGTATTTAGTGTTTGATGAGTGTTGCAAAAGATAAATATATTTTTCAGAGAGGACTGTATCAATCTACAATCATGAATGAAAGCCACTGAGTATGATTTAGATATCAAATATATAGTTTGCAAACAATTATAAGTCTTAGACAAGGAGGCTGGAGCTATCTGAGAGTATAATTTTTCTTTGTTCCTCAAAAGACTTTTTTTTTCTTTAAGTGGTAAATAATGTCTTATAAAGCAATTTGAGATTTATTACTGAAAAGATTCTTAAACAAATATTAAATTTTAAAAGGCATCTTGCAGATATTCTATATATAAAATCCCACAAAACCAGACTAAATGTATTCTTACTATAAGGATAAAATGTTAATTAGTTTAGTTTAATTACAATCTTACTGCATGTTAGAAGTTGAAATTTAGTGAATAGTTGGTTCATTTTGATTCATCATAAAAAGTGAGCATAGGCTTATTGTTGTGGTGACTAGTCTAAACTGTATGCCATGTGCATCTGTAATTTAATCTGTGATTCATACTATATGGCACATTACACATAACAAAGTCTTTTTGATTGTTAAATATAGAGAACTTGAATTCATCTAAGCCTTATTTATAAATATCAGATGGTCTATAAGAATGAGTGTTAAATTCAATGCTGTCATTATTTTGACATGGCTTACGGTAGTAACAGTTAACTGTATTCTGTTTAGGTTTACTGTGAGGTTGTAGCAAGGCACATAGTTGTGCTGCCCTGGAAGAAAAGCATTATAGAAGAGCAGAGCCTCATTATGTAGAGAATGCTTTCCTGAAGTTTTTGTTTGTTTGTTTGTTTGTTTTCTGAGTAGAGCATGCTTCTTTTTACCAGTTTCCTTTGGACTTACTCTTCTCTGCCACTGACATTCGCAGGCAAAAGGAAGAACTGGGCTTAACCTCTGCTCCCTGCTTGCTGGTCCAGCTGCAAAACAAGATCCACATTAATGTGAAGAAATTAAAGCAACTTTGTTCTCCTTACTGCTCTTTGTGTCACATATTCTGGCTAGTTCCCGCTCTCCCGCCACAGCATGGGGAGCAACCAGAGCCAGGTCTCCACATGCTCCCAATTTTGACCTTTGTTGCTTGGCACCAGTGGGATATTTCATATTTGGCCTCACACTTCTGGTCTGGAGAAGGGTAGGATACTTTTCATGGTGTTCTTATGAAGCGGAAGACCTCTTAGGAGTGAACAAGATTTGATCCAGTTTGGGGGAGGATTTACATATGTAAATTTTAGTGTTAGAATTCTTTTATAAAAATTAGAATAAGCTCTCTCTAGATGCATCAATAAATTAAGAACAAGTAATACACTGGTTAGAGTGAGTTGGGTAGTTGAGTATTTATGATGTTTATAATACATTTGAGAAAGATAATACAGGTATAATATTTTTTTTTCCTAGGTGTGGAACTGACATGCAAATATTTTTCAGCTTCCACGTTTTTTTAATATGTCTAAACTTATTTTGTTTAAAAAGCAGACTAAGCAAACATGGTTTTTTTCCTTTTATTTGCCTGTATAGGGACAGAGTTCTTTTTGCAGGGAGCTGTTAAAACTCCTCATGTCACTGAAGTCTATTCAAGCATGCATAAGGGTACCTCTGCTACACCCCCATCTCTGAATGTCTCCCTATTTTCAGATGTAACAAAAATGTACAGAGAGAGTTTCTTAATATTTTGGAAGACCTAATTGCAGAGAAATGCAAGACCATTCTGAAATAGTGTGATAGTCATACTCTTACCTGTGTAACTGACTTCTTTCAAGATTTGAGACATAATTTGCTTTCTAATATTGTAGCTTGTAACCTTGTTTTAAATCTAATTTTTGTTTTTCTATTCAAGACAGGAAAAATTATGACCAGCTACTTATACCTATACAATAGTAAAAGAAAAGAGGTCAAATGATAAAGACAGGGAAACATCGTTTTAAGTTCTGAGTTGCATTAAATATACATAGCGGTGTTATAAAAGTTGTACCACTGATTAGAAAGTGCTTTGCGGCCGCTACCATCTGCCTGTATTGTTGTTGTTCATAAGGTTTAGTATTATTTTCTGGGGTTTAGCCAGCCCACTTGTGTTTAATAATATGCTGTCCTTTTATACTTTACTCAGCAATCATTCACATTCTGTTGCAATACCAGCAAAACTTTAAACAACTAGTTCTCATGTTTAATTCATGTTGGGGTTATTCTCAGATGGTCTTAGAATGCACCCATTCACTACAACCTTCTTAAAATAGCCTTTGGATATACAAACTTACAGACTCTTTGCTCATTTTCCCAGAAGGAAACCTTGCACTGTACTGTACTTCCACTGCACATAATGCAAATTAGGGAAAAAGGGGAAAAAAATAAAAGAGAGAGAGACCAGGTTCCCATGCAGATGTTCTGCACCTCTTTTCCATGGCCTTCAAAATTAGTCCTCTATCTAGTGTATGGTGAAATGTATATTTAAGAGAAAAATGCTGTTCTTTTTGTTCTAAGGAAAAAACAAAACAAAACACTTCCTGTTGTTATACTAACGCAAATCTACTAGTATAGATTAGTCCTTTCTGGGGCCAGTACAGACATGCAAAAACTACAGACTATTTTCTCTTCAACAGTATTTTGCTATGTTTGTTAAGATTAGGTAAAAAGGACCTTTCTTTTCCTTCTTTTCCTGCTACTGAATTCAATCTCGCACAACAGATTATCAGATCAGGGCCTGAAGATTTTCTATGATTCACTGAGTTTTTTTCAGTAAGTCTGATCAACAAAATACAGGGGAGTTTGGTACCAAATTCTTATCTGTGAAATAAGAACATTCCCAGGAGGTGTTTGTGGAGGGCATATACGTCCTTGTATGGAAAAATTTCCACAGAAGCAAGTGCGGTACTGCAGAATGTCTGGCACCAAGAACCTCTGATAGAAAACAGTAATGAATGCTCAGATAAATTTTATACTTTCAGCTTTGCGACTCTGTGATTGTATTTAATAGAAGCTGGAAAGATCACTATCCGTGCAAACACTTTGAATATTTAGAATATAACATGGAGGTGCTCTGTGTCTTTGCTATAAATATATGTATATTTAATATATGAAAGACAAGCTCAACGGTCCATGAAATGATGCACTAATCTCAAGAATTCACATGTGATTTGGCCCATATTTTCATCTTCATGCACTTGTAAAAGCAATTTCACCCTGAAAGTAAAGTAAACCTGCAAAATACATACCTTTCAGTTACTGCCATAAAAGCCTTACAGAAAAATAGCATTTCTCATTTTGAGCTAAAATTGACACAATTCTGGCAAAATAACTTCTATAGCTTATCTTAACTTGGTTTCATTTTATTTCCTCTCTGTGATTGTTGATTATTGCTTTATGTTACCAGTATGGAACTGTTAGGATATTCAGTCCTTCCCTTTTTGTAGATTTTTAAAGTCAATTCCTGAATATGTTTGTGGACTTTCAAAAATAATTTAAGAACTTTAAAAAATATAAAATAAAAAAATATGAAATAAACCATACATATTAAAAAAGTATAAACACTCCAAATTTAAAACCAGCATATATGTAAAAATCAGATAGGACTGAATGTCTTCTTTGGTCTTCTTCCAAAGATCTGATGTTGTAGTAAAAGCGCTGGTTGCTTCCTGAAGCATCTGAGATTTATTTCGGTTAAAAATGTATTTAGATTCATTTGCTATCTAGAAATAGTTGTTTTGAAATGATGCAATTTGAAATTACCAAAAAAGAGGGTTTAGAAGGGCTGAAAATGAGAAAATTAAAAACCCTTCTGAGAAATAACTAGATTTGCATACCTCAGAGCATATACCACTGGCAAATTCTTTTATCACGTTCTACTACAGGATTTCTTATGCCTTTCCTGAAGCACTTGGAAGTCTTCATGGTCAGAACCAGAACAACGGACTAAACCTGGTCTGAGCACCTCTAGCAAACACTGTGATGTACCCATGGACAGCCTTGTTTTAAAAACCATTGTCACATGGCAAGGGTTAAGACTTGATAAAGGCATTGAACCAGCTCTTGTTAGGTGTATGTCTACTACAGCTTTCTATCAAAAAAATTCTCACTACTGTTCCACCACCAACAACAGCAAGAGTAAAAACACTACTGAAGTTACAAATCCAGTCTTTCCAGGCTGTTGATAGCAACCTTGCTTTGAGCTATACCATGGTTACTGTCAAAAACTATCAGAACCTAGGCTATAGCAAAGATGCAATTAATAACATCGCAGCAATCTTTGCAGTGATGGGAAAGTTTTCTCATAGATCTGTGGTGTAGGCAGGACCCATAAAACCTTGGAAAAAGAATGAAAAGGAATCTGTTGTAGGCGTCAGAATTTGTAGACCTTCAAAATAATGCATCTCATTCGAGTATTACATAGAGAGGCAATATTAGGTAAGCAAATGAAGTATTTGTATGTAGAGAAATGCTAGATTTACTGACTTGGCCCTTTTACGACACGAATAAGGCCAGGACCTAGTGGAAAAAGTGATATGTGATCAGAGTTTTAAATACTGTAATTAGTGCTGTTAAAACATTCGACTAACTTCACGAAAGGGATTTTTGTCTGATTCTCCTAAAGGTATCTGATTTCCTCTTAAGATACAAACACAATAAAATGTAGACGATGAAAAGCAGAAACTGGAAAACCAAATTTTGTCTCAGAAGTCGGCATTTGGTTTGTTTGTTTTCACTGAAAACTCAAACACTTTAGGACAGGGGTGTCAAACTAATTTTCACTGGGGGCCACATCAGCCTCGTGGTTGCCTACATGTATAAATGTATAAATGCAGGAGCAGTTACATTTATACAGTCCTAAAATTACATTTGGCGCTTTGAAGGCAAACATGAGGCTGATGTGGCCCCCGGTGAAAACGAGTTTGACATCCCTGTTTTAGGAAATATTCAGGCAAGAAATGAAGGCTTGGGCAGCTGTTGATCCTGGAGTTTACAACTGCAGAGTAGCTTCCTGTTCTCTCTGCTCCTCCTTACACCCAGGAGCTGTAGATGTTTGTGTCCTGAGTTTTGTGTGAGGGCCTAGGGTACTGAAGCCAAGTTCTGAGTGTGCAGATATTATCAGAAGACCTTCCTTTTACATCTTATTCAGCTTTTCTACCTGCTCTTAGGAATCCCCAGCAATATCTACTGGGAATTCTTAGCAATACCGTTCTGCTGCCCGGGAAAACTTATTTAGGATTTTCAGTAAATTGGGTTGACTGTCAGAATTTTATTTATTAATGCAAGTAAGGAAAGGAAAATGGTGAGTGTTGGTGGTGGGGTTTTTTTTGGTTGTTGTTTTTGTTTGTTTGTTTGTTTGTTTGGGTTTTTTAACCACTTTATATGTCAGCTAAAACTATTAATAGAGGACATTAAGCGGCACTTCTACAGCCAGAGGAGTTTCTCTCTGCCAAATATCATAAGCCACTGGCAAAAAAAAGAGAAGCCCTTCAAAAGAAAGAGAATCCACAGGTTTTGGTCACTAAAAGTGATAGCCATTTCATATCTAGATTATTTATAAAGTTGATCTATACTGCATGTCTGCTATCTTTTCCTTACAATGAGAGTAAACTGCTGTTTCTCAGTTGAAGTTAGTCTTATAAGTTGAAGTCTAATAAATGAATATCTAGCCCTTGATGCATCACACTTAAAACTAAACATAAGAGAAAAAAGAATTGAAAATGGATCGTGATAAGAAAGCATCAGAAATCAGAATTAACGAGCATAAATGTACCAGTCACATTCATATAACATAGTGGCTCCATCTTCTGCTGTTCTGTTAAGATGGCATATTAACCTGTGGGACATTGTCTTGGGGCATATAAGCAGCAGAGGGTTGCAAAGGGCTGCTAACTAGTTGCCCCTTTTATGATCAGTTTCTGGGAAGCTGTTTCTCATCATCTTGCCATTGAGGCATTTCTGACGAAATTCTCTACGGGGTGGCTTCTGTTACAGGTAAAATGTGTCATGTTTTTTGCTTCATGCAGTCCTTCTGTGGCATTTATTCCACACTCACGTGAAACTTCTCAGCATTGAAAGGAAACAGTAGATAACATTAAAATTTATACCAGGAGAGTGAATTGCATTTAAATAACTCTGTACTTCCAGTTAACTAAATAAAAGACTTTAACTCTATGGGCAAGTTCTTTAGCTGGTGTAAACTGGCTTCTGCTTTTCACCAACCGAGCATCTGACCCTTTGTGCTCAGGCTGGTTAATGCAGCAGCAGGGAAATGCAGACTTATATGTCAATTGAGAATAATTCAAGTGAATAGATGACTCGGAAGGACAATGCAACAGCCCTGTATAGCTATTAATAAGGCTCCTTCAGTTGATCATCTCTGAAAGAGTTAGAAACATGTTACTTTCATGTGAAGAGCTCTTGACTCTTAACAGCCAAGAGCACTTCACATGAAATGTGAATGGATGTTGAATGTTTATTCTTTCATTAAATCATTCTTTGCTATTATCAAACCAATGTATTGTTATGGGATTTCCTTTTACTTTCAGCTATTTCTAGGTTTTAATACAAGTGTGGTTTGCTGTTAGTACTTGACTAATTATACTATTGTTGGTGTATTAGTTTAATCTAAGCCTGTCACCTTGGCTTTCTGTTGTCATGCACCCAATTCATTCAACAGAGTCTTCAGTGGATTGGGCAAAATAACAGATGTTGAAACTATCTCACTATTGGTTTAAAAATGTCTGTGAAATAAATGATAATCTAATGGAATCTCAGAGTGCACTCGTTCAAGGAGCCACTCATGTTCACCATAATTAAATGCAACTAAGGTTTTGAGCAATAAAAACTTCACAAATGTACAATAATTGTTCTTTGTTTGAGATGTTTTTTAGCAGGGAGGAGATGTTTAAAATCAAAGTAAACATAGTCAGAGTTTTTAACTTGACCTTCAGATAGAGAAAATAAGTGTTTTGCCTGTATCCTGTGGATGCTGCGCTCTTTTAGACAGAAAAGCTGTGTAATTGAACTGAAATGCCAATTATTTTATATTTAAATATACGACATTGTGCAAAATCCTACTCTTTCTACAGCAGGCTTTTTAATTTCAGCTCGTTACATTTCTGCCACTGATTTTTATCCCTCTGTTAGGAGCAGTGGTGGAATGCCACATATAGATGTGGCACATTTATTTTAAATAGCAAAGGTAGAACACAATAAGAGACTTGAATTCTTAAAAGTTAAATACTACCACTGTATTCCAGATCATCTACCTTCTAAGCATCTGCTTAGGTGGGGAAACAATTCAGAAATTCTGCTTTTTCACTCAGCTTTGATACCAAAAACTCAGTAGCAGTACTTCATCACTCACCTTTAAGGATTTCCAGGTGCAGAAACTGAAGGGCTGAACAAAAGAAAGAACACAAACCACTGTTTCCCACTTCAACATTGTGCTACAGTACTGTTTTCCTTCTTGCCCAGTCCTCTTGCATGGGCCATTTCTCAGCCACATGATTCTTGCATTCTCATATGCACAATATTCTTTTCAACTTTAAAAAAAGACGTAAAACAGTACTGACTCCTTGCATTTGATATCATGCCTGACACATTGAGCGAGGTTTGAACCAACAGGCTCTATTGATACTGACTCCAAGTGTGTAAACAAACAGACAAGGATATTCAGTAATGGTGTTAATGTGTACAAACTCTTTGGTTTCCTAGTAAAACCTCTGAATGATCTACTCCTATACATCTTTCCAACTACTGTTCCTGAATTACTGAATTGAAATCCAAGAGCACAGAGGGAAAAGAGGAAATATTTCCAGTTTTCTTTTGAATACTGGTCAGTATGTAGAGTCATTTCCTCACCAATGCATGACTATCTAACAGTGTGGACACAGAACTGGCATTTGACAGGGGTAAGTTGGAGGGCAGCATGGAAGATCAAGATATCTGATGAACTGGATTTGTAGAAATGTGAAGAAGTGCATGAGTCACTGTCCTAGGTTCGACTGGAGTAGAATCAATTTTCACAGGAAGCTGGGAGGGGACACAGCCAGGACAGTTGACCCAAACTAGTCAAAAGGATATTTGATACCATATGATGTCATGTTTGGTGTATAAACTGGAGGAGCTGGCTGGTGGAGGGAATCACTGCTTGGGAGTGGGCTGAGCACCAGTTTCTGGGTGCTGAGTGATTGTATTGTGCATCCCTCACTTTGTATATTCTTGTATTGTTATTGTTTATCTGTTCCTTTTGCTGTCTTGTTAAAACCACTAGTTTTAACTTTTTTTCCCTATTCTCCTCCCCATTGCACAGAGGGGGTGAGGAGTGAGCAAGCAGCCACATGGTACTTAGTTGCCGGCAGGGGCTAAACCATGGCAGTCAAAATTGTATCAAGTTAGCCTTCTCTCTAGGGAAAATACTGTCTTTGTTGTCTAGTATAGCAAGCCCAGGTAAGATATTACTTCAATTACAAAAGGAGATGCCGTGTAACAGCTTTACCTTTCATATCCCAATTAGAAATCTTCTCTGAGTTAAATTTGTGTGGGATTTACTGAGGCCTAGCAGCCAAGTCAAAGCAGTGGCGCTGACCAAACTGCTCAGACGTGACAGACAAATAACCACAAGACAGGCATAGAATGACTGTGAAGGTGCTGACGAAAGTATCAGATTCGTTATGCAAACGTTGCTTGATGTGGATGCCTAGTTTTCTGCTTTGCCTCCTCCAGAATAAAAAATGAGTTTTAGTAGTAATAACTGTGTTTGAAATGTGCTTTTGTATTTGAATGATTATCTGTTCTCCACCATTGCTGTCAACAGTATACCTGAAACCAGAACATCAGTGGCATTAGGTTTTAGAGGATAAAATATTCCTCATGGATATGCAGCCTAAATTTCAGACAAGAATGACACCTGTGCTACTGGAGTATTACTATTTATTGTACTATGTTGGCCTGAAACTGGAGTCTGGTGGAGTGTTACTGGATTATTACTATTTATTGGAATATGTTAGCCTGAGACATAGCTGAAGCTCCTGCTGTTATGCTTCTGTGGCAATGGCACCTAGATAAAAAGGACTGATTCTGGCAGCTAAATGCACATGATATTGTAAGTTAAAGCAGCCTGTGACAATCCCGCAAACACTGGGCACAAATCTTTCTGCTGTGTTAGTACTGTTGACATGCAAATACAATGAGACATATGCTTTGTTTTGATTTTTCTTTTAAATACAAATCAAATACTGTAAACCTTTTAAAAATGTATGCTTATGAAAGCAGAGAGTAATGAAATAGAATATGAGCACAGTTATGGTAAATCACTGTATAATATGCAATAGTTTAAAGCTACTCACACGTCACTTCACCATAACATTTGCAGTGTAATGAAATGGTCCACGAATGATTAATATTCTTAAGTGCTTTCCTTTTTCTCTTAAGTGCTTCCAGGCAGAAAAAAATAAATATATTGCATCATCAGTGTTTGCGTGTAGTTATTGTCACAGTGTCTATTGATTTTTACCTCCTGTTACAAATGCACATTAGGAGGTTTTATCCTTATATGACAAACAAATTGGGGAATGTATTGTGAGCTACAGCTGTAGCTGGTATAAATAGTGGTAGCACTATTGACTTCATTTGAATTATGCTTATTTACATAGGTTGTGTATGTGGCCCTTCTCTTCCAAGTGAACTCCCAACATTCAGTAGAAGTAATACTTTATCTCCCTGTCATTTAGATGTCACTGGGGATTCTGCTGCTGTACTACTCCCATGAATTTCACTTGTATTTCTAATGATTAAAAATACTTTATCCAAAATGAAAAATTAACAGAGCTTGAATACTGACAACATGTTAACTTTTAAAAAGTGTCTCTGGCTTATTTTTTTATTGTACCTTTCTGTGTAGGTAACATTAGAGTTAGGGTTATATGAAATTGCTTGCATCTAAAAACTTGGTACGTCTTTCACAGCACCTCTTCTGTCGGTTCCATTCTATAGGTAGGCTCTGTATTTTCAGCCCACTAATATGCATATGTTAAATATTAGTGTGGTAAAACATCAGAGTTCTGCTAAAACCACAGTATCGACAGTTACTGCAACTGAGCTCCAGTGTAAAAAGTATAACTTAAGCTTGATGCATGGCCTGAAGAGGTAAATTTTCAGTTCAAGAAATGAAAAGAAAGTTTCCAATTCTTATGACTGTTATGAAGAACTTAAAACCGATCTGAAATGTTTTCAAAGACAGAGAGAGATTCAAAGGGCAAAACTTGTACTTTTGGGGAGAAGGAGCAGGAGGGTGAACGAAAAAAAGGAAAACTCATGATAATTAAGCCAAATCTTAGCAAGGCTGAAGTGCCTTCCTTATGCTGCTTTTTCTGCATTTATTCTCACCATAGATTCATGAAGAATTGGAAAAAGAATCAGGAAAATTCTGGCAGAGAATATATAGTGAAGAAGCAAGCCAGTCTTGGCAGATTTCAGTTAACAGTAGGAATGTGGAATTCTTGTTGGTGCCTTCTCATCAGGTAATGGTGTCTTTTCCAAGCGGAGAAACTGAGTAAGAGTCCTGCTACTATTGGTGTGGAAAAGAAGGAGGGAAGTCTTTGCCATAACACTGAAACTCCATTCATAACCACACTTTTTGATGGTTAAAGGTCCTCATTTCACTATGAAAGAGTAAAAGAAATTGGTAAATAAAGTAATAAGTTTTAAAGATTTGTAACTGGTTTTATGTATGTATTTACGTGTAATATGTGCATGTATGGTTATTTCATGGAAGGAATTGCTGGAATCTGTTTAGACAACTAATGAAAAATCCTCCAAATTATGAGAAAGTTCTCTGAAGAGTAGCTTTTGAGAACATCAGGACAGAAAAGACAGCAGAAGATAAAGGGCAGAAGGTGAGTTTGTAAATGGGCTTGTGAAGTAATAATTTTCTCAGGAAGCATTGCTGGACCATGAAGGAGATCTCCTGCTTTTCCTTACAGCGAAAGGAGACAGAAAAGGCCCTGGTAATGAGGGAAGGCTGGAACAGGGATGTTTATGTTGGAGGATGTATCAGGAAGTTCCTGTTTTTCAGTGCAGAGTTTGAAAGACCAGTTTTGATACTGCCCTAGACTTGCAAAGGTACAAAAAAATATTCGGCTAGGCAGGTATTCTAAAGTATCATGAGACAAATCAAGTGAAACAAGTATACATCACATCAGGCAAGAGCCAAAGGTGACTCATAGGTATATTCCTAGAGAAGAATGAAACAAAATTAAAACCATACATCTTTGCCTATGTGACTAAAACCAGATAATGCTTAGTTTTGTAAATCTGTTTTGTTATATAATGAAAGTAATGTTGAATGGAAGTTCCTCTGCTCGAAAGTACTAATTGGTCACACATCTGAAGTGGAAGCTGTGGCCAGGCTTAGTGATGTCCGTTGTCTGTGTTGTTTTGGTGATGAATCTGGAAAGGAAAACGAGCCCCTTCATCTAGTCCAATGTCAGATACTTTGAATGACAACATCACTTTAGCGCGAGCAGAAATTGAAAACGTTATTTGTCAAAACCTTAAAATTGTTTAAATAATTCCTAGTACTGTTTTCATCAATTGTTCTAAGCAACGCAGATATTGTAAAATATAGTTTAACAGAGGATAGCAAAAATATTGCCACCTTACAGTCCTAAAGCAGAGGAGCACAGACACGCAAGTATATCACAAACTGCATGTAACAATGCACTGTCAGACCCAGCATTTGCAGTCCTTAATGGAAATGCCACTGTGTGTTTTCTTCAGTGATAACTGTGATGAGCCTTTGAATTGACAGAGCAATGAGGGCAACATTGTCTAAAGATTAAATGCAACATGATTTTCATGCACAATCAGATCATTTTGTTGATACTGTGCCCAACAATGATCTGTCAAAAGGAAGAAGAGATCTAAAACAAGCTTGGCAATGGAATGCAGTTATTTTCTATTATGCTGGCACTAGACCTTTTAATTTTTGGAGCTTTTGGAGATACATTTTACCAGAATATGCTTTAAGAATACATGTTATTAGCCAAGAACCAAAACCATTAAAACGTTGTAATATAGCACTATACAATTAAAATATTAAAGTTTATAAATACATTTACATAAATGGGGACTCAGCGATATCCGACTGTATATTCACATTTTAAAACAAACATCCCATAGTGCAGGTGTGATTATACATGGTGAGCAAAAGACAAAGTAAGACACACACACATAACCATCAGCTAAGTATGAACTGATGCATGGTCAAGTTACACATTTGCAAGGACACTAATTCACGAAGCGTAGTTTGTATCTTTGTAGAGAAGCTGCAGTGTGGGTTTCATTTAATTCTTTCTCTGTGGCTTTAAATTGAGTAGGGTTTTTATATGTAGTTAGAGTAGGAAAGAGTTGATTCTTGAGTGTAGCTAATACATGTTTGGAAAAAATACTCTTTTTCTTCAATAAACCTTGTAGCAGTTAGCATATGAAACCATCCTCTTCTAAAAACTGTATGATAAAGGTTTGGCTACTTAAGGGCTGTCTCTAAAGCACATGAAAATCAATAGAAATACAATTGATTTCAGTAAGCTTTGAAACTGGGCTTATGCAAGAATAGCTCCTACACAATAACAGTATAATAATAATAATATAATATCTAAAGAAAGTATAGTGCAGGTTTAGAAGTGTGCAATTTTTACAATTTTTTTTCCACTTTACTAGATCCTGGCATGACTCAATATTAGATCAACACTGAGAACCAACAAAAGCTTGAAAAGTCAAACATTTGGAGTCATGGTCAATTTTTTATGATCATTGATCAACAGTCTGTCATATTTGTTAGCCTAAAAAGATTGAAATGGGACAAATAAAGAAGTTTAACTCATAAATCCATAACAGTTCTAGAATATCTAATGACTAAGCAAAGGTTTTATACGTGGGTCAAACAAGCTGCATGAGATTAAAAGACAAAATTCCTCTTCCTGTTTTATAGAAGGAATTTGAACAATTTTTTCAGAAGTGGCCCTGGAATATCATGAGCAGGGTAGTATAACATCTGTATTAAGTAGACCGTGGCTGTTGTTTCTTCCTGTGGATTGAGCTTCTACAAATATGTTCAGAGGTGCCATGAATTCTAACAGTCGAACTGCTAGAATCTGGTATTCTGTAAGCAATTAAAAACAGTCTCTCTTTTTTTTTGGTCTCCAAATAAAATTCTAATTAATATGTTAAAAAGATACCTGATCATGTGAGCAGATTCTTCTCTTCTTATTGCCTCGTTTTAAGTTTTTATCTACACTAAAAAAATAAAAAGAAATGAAAAGAGAAAAAGAGAGCTGTGGCACAAACCCAGAAGGAGTTCTGCAGCACATGTGAACAGCCTGTCGCGCTGCGGAGACCGGGCCAAATTTGTTCTTGCTGTAATTCAATTGAAGTCACTGAAGCTGTTAATGGGGATGAATGTTGCCTTTTATCACTTTTGACTTTGTATACTGTGAGAATTAGATTTCACAAATTTTTGAGATTTCACTGGCTGGGCTAAAAATAATGTGAAACACAATTTTTTTCCCCTCTGATTAGTATGCTAAATGTAACACACCTTTCAGTGAGAAAGATATTAGACTTGATAATGTAATGTCTCCAGCAGCAGAATCTTTGGAAAAAGTTGTGATAGGCCATTTTTTTGTACGTAAAAATCGGCAAAATGAATATACTTGCTAGTTATTTAGAAAAACGGCCAATACCTGGTTCATAAAATTGACCAGTGGCTGGGAACAGGTAATATCTATCCAATAAATTTCCTGACTGGAAAATGCAGATACCCATTATTCCCATCTCTTTACTTCAACGAGCTATTAAAATGCCTAACTTTAAAACGTCCAAGTGTATTCCTTTAGCAAAATATCCCATATATTCAGTAATTCAGAGTTTTCAAATGCAGATTGTAAAAAAAAAGTTGTAAAAAGCACATGCAAAGTATACAACTACTTTCTTGGCCTAATATCTTTACTCATGTTTTAATACCTATAAGCTCACATTCTTTGTAAGTTTTACATTTTTTAAATTGAATTGAATTTTGTCATTGAAAGGAAGCTGGATAAATGCCAGTGTTGTGAGTTTTATTCTATAAAAAGTAATATTCTTCTTTGCTTTCTTTTGCTGAATATTCTTATCAATTCACAGAAGACTTAGCTGATTTCAGGAAGCAGATGCTGAGTCTTGGGAACAGATTTTTTCCAACATCAACATCTGGAAGTGTAGCTGTCTCCACTAGTGGTGAAACTGGTGGCTGTGCAAAAGCCTTCAGGGCTAATATCCTGGGTCAAGCTGCTTAGGGAATTGCTTAAAGTCTTTCTCAGGAATATTTCTTTGAGTTATTGCTGACTTCAAGGAATCTGTTTCTACCCTCCAATCACCATTAAATAGAATGATTAAAAAAAAAAAGGCAAATCATTTTCTCAGTAAAAGAAAGATATTCCCAGGGAGATAGATACTATTTTCTCTGGTTTATTTAAAGATCTCCCATAAATAAAATGACTTGAATTCTGATGGATTGGTTCTGAGGGCCATTTGCTATCTAATTCCTATTAATTTCTGCATTCCTTAGAGTTGTGATGATAACAGTGATACAAGTTGCATTTCTGTTTAAAATAATGAAACGGGGAAGATCATTATCATGAAGAACAAGTAACTGCTAAAAGTTACTTTTGTCATTAAAAATATCTTTGCAATCATAATCTCTGTATGCCCAATTTTGAACAATAAATGTGAAAAAGTCCAACAAAGCACAAATCCTGGACAAAGGATGGTGTACTTTACACATTTACAGTGGCTACATTGTCATCCTCGGGGAATTCTACAATTTCACACAAATTAGAGTGCTCCAATGCCTCACAACAACAGACTACAGGGGCTGTATTGCCAGTGTCTGATTTTTTGATACATCTTCCAACACGTGTGCATACGTTGATTTTCAACCTTTGAAGGGAACTATGCTACTTTAATTCTCATTGACGAAAATGGCATGGGCAATATGTACATCAGAGAAATGATGTGCTAAATCTTCCAAACTGTATGTCTCTTCCATGGTCATGGTTCTACCACCTTTGAATCTGTATTTTAGAAGTATTGTTACATCATTTACATCTGAGGCCTTTGCCCCGCTTCTGCCTACTGATTTCATTTTATCCTCCTGAAAGACTACAAAGGTTGTGCCAAGCCCATTCGTGATACTATGACACTGTCTTCACAGTATGGATGTTGGGAAGAATTTAAGCTCTTCTTCAGAAATAAACAAACCTTCCCTAACTTTGATTTCTTTGTGTGTTTTACACTTTGATATATTAAGCCACTTAGAAAGGAGGTTAATAACAAGGTTCCGAAGTTTCAGTGTCTGAGCCTGCTGTTTTGTAATCCTCGCTCTGTCTCACTGGTATTCAAACTATTATCTTTATTACCATTATGGTATATTTTCTCTATAAATATAAACTGCCAGTGTTAAAAAATATAAACCAACAATGACGCTTTCTCAAACCGCTTATGTCTCCACAGTACTTGAGACGTTCAGAATGAGACAGGCATTGTCGGGCATTGGAACAGGCTGCCCAGGGAAGTGGTGGAATCACCATCCCTGGAGGTGTTTAAAAGGCATTTAGACAAGGTTTTTAGGGACACAGTTAGGGCTAGAGTTAGGTTATGGTTGGACTCGATGGTCCTGAGGGTGTCTTTCAACTGAAATGATTCTGTGAGACTGATGAGCAAAAGTGTCTTCACAGAATTCTCATATACAACCATACAAACTGAAGTAATATAACTTACAGAAACTGAGTTTACACCAATACAGCTGTGATCAAACTGAAGACCTGTCAGCTTTAATTTCTTAATGAAATAAAGATCTGCCATAAAGCTTTTGTTCGCTTTGCTAACGTATAAACCTCTCCCATTAGGAAAACCTTAGCTTCAACATTCTGTTCGATTTAGCTGCTATTTTTCTTGCATGGAGTATCTGCAAAGCAATACTGTTCTGTACACTCAGGTAGCTGCAAGTTTACTCAGCAAAAACAATTAGTTTCATATGCAGAAAGACACACGATTCTTCCGTCTGAAAAATTAACCCAAGCTAACTGCAGTGAAGCAGCAGCAGGGATGTCTATGGATGGGGGAGCAGGCTGTGAAGTGGAAATAAACTCTAAGTGGCTTTTTGGAGCAATTGTATCATGTTGTCGAATTTCTATAAGACTCCATGATATCAATATTATTTGATTAATTGCTTTGTAATGGATAAAAATTGCCATCCCTACTACAAGGTTGCAGTTAAAAAAATAATCTTTTATCATTGACAATAATTTTCTTTATATCGATAACACCCTGTAGAAAGTTACTTAAATGGACGTTCTTATACTATTATTACAATCGACATGTGTCCTTTACGAGTATTATTTGCCTTTGAAAATGGGTGCTTTACTCGGCATTTGACCTCAATGGTCTCATAGTACTTTTCCATATTTCTAAGTTTTGTGAATTCCCTGTATTAATTGTTATGAGATATAAAAGGGCATGCTGCATTTTTCTTCCAAGTGACGTTCAACATCAGAGTGGCCAAAGCATCATGGAGTGCATTGCTCAAACAATTGTCTGCTGGATTAGAGGGAGGAACAACATAAACTAAGGCATTTGCACTACCAGCTGTTGTTCTATTTACTGTGAGAGAAATAATACAGTATATATGTTCTTCAAACATACTTTTGAACGTGTGTGTTCTTCCTGTATTGAATCAGTGGTAAATCTCTTCTTGAGTTTTGTATGATCTGTGATCTGTAACGTGCAAATCAGACTGTTACTAAAAATTCTCTTAAACATGATGTTTCAAACTGTGACTCAATTAAAAGATGTTTATGAATCACTGTTTTTCTAGGGATTTCTCTGAGACTTCAGAATTTTCAAGAGAACATCACTGAAGGAAAACTGAGTAAATGTACTAAAGTTCAAAAGTATTAAATAACATTTTGTATATCTTTCTGTAAAGTATGATAAAACATCAGAGCTATATGAAAATAGAATTGCTTATGTGATGATAACATTTTTGCTTAAATCTATGCTTATCTACTAATAACATCTAAATATGTGCTAGTATTCTCCCTGTAAATGATTGCTAGAAGGCTTAAGAAAATTTTTGGTAAACAGAGAAATCCAGATAGAGCATCTGTTAGCACAAGAGACTGCAAAAAAATTTCCAAGAACAGTCCACACAAATACCATACATGAACCTGTGTACTTCAGAAGCATTATCCACACAGAATTATACCTTATCATTGAGGGAAAGTATTCTTAAATTTATTGTTCCATTTTTCTGTTAAGAATCACAGAATCACAGTCAGGGCTGGAAAGCCCTTCTGTTTCTCTTTCCTTCCTGGCTTTGCAATCTAGATGTATCATTTGTGAAAAGTACTGTTTTTAAGAAATAATTTACCTTGGGGTAATGCAAAGTCTAGATCCTACTGCAAAATATTTGCATTAAATAAAGGAAAAATAACAACAACAACAACAACAACAACAACAACAATACAAGAAGAACAACAAAAAACACACAAAACCCTCCCAAACAAAAAACATCAGAAAAACTGCTAAGAGTATTAAAAAAACCCCAGTAAACCAGCTCTGAGTTAAATGCTTAACAACTTCCAAATCAAGTATTTTATATATTAGGCATCTCATTTAAAATATATGAAGAAGGTTAGCACCATTCCAATTTGCTCAGTGTTACTGGATATTAGGAAGGACAGAAAGAGAGCTCATAAAGTATTTCCATTAATAAGCTTTCCTTCCTGTATCCTTCACCTTTCTGTTATCCTTCACCAGAACACCCAATTCATGTTAAAAAAAATAGACGAACAGAAATCAAAAGCTATACAACACAGATGCTACTCCAGCCGTCAGAATCAGGTCAGTTTTTAACTTCATTAAATTGCTGTCATATGGTGTCTGCTGACATGCATCAGACTTTGGAGAGTCTTACTCATCAGGTATTCTCTAAGATTGTTAACAAGAACAGCAACTCTCATCAGGGGTCCCCAAAAAGCAGCTAATTAGGGGACAAAGGTTGCTCAGATTGTGACAATTACACCTGTAGGTCCCTGTAGAAACACCAAAATCTTGAACAAATGTGTGTTTGGTTGCTTAGTGCAAGAAATAAAGAGCTAGTCCATTAAAAAAATGAGAGGCAGAAACTGTCAACCATTTGAAAAGCTTTACGAAAATGATCATCCAATTAGTGGCTATGATCAAATCAGGCATGAACTCTCTCCGGATGGCTCCATAATTTTCCTTCTTGCATGGTGTAATTTCATATAGCTCAAATGAACTCGTGAGAGGTAATTCAGTTCCAAACAGTTTTCTCATCACTGCTAATTATACTAATACATTGAAATGCCTCCTACAAAATGCATGAGCCCTTTAAGCCACCTCATTAATGTGATATAATTTTTGCCAGAATATATATCAAACCTATTATCACCACAGGTTTTCTTTAGCATTTTTTTCAAAATGTCTATCAAAAAGCTGAAAAAGTAGATTTCTTTCATCTACTCTCAACATAATTCACTGTTTTTTTGAACTGTGGTTGTCTATTGTGGTATTTTCTTTAAAGAGTACTGGCAAAATACAGTGTGATAGGGGTATTCCTCATACCTACAGGTTCTTTTCCCTGAGTATTTGATTCCTTAAATCCTTTTTCAGTTGTAGCTGATTCTTTAAATGGCAAATGATGCATGCAATAATGTGCAAAAATGAGTTATACAAACTGAAAGCAGGGGTGTAAAAAGAAGCATCATCTGAGGCTAAAATAAAGACAGATTTTATGGTATTTATGTCAGTTAATTTAACTGCTGGTAGGGGCTTTTGTTGAAACATGAGTTAGTTCCAGTGTTTAACCTTGCAGCATTAATTTATGCTTTATGGCATGAGTACTTCATCACTCCCTCCTTGGGAAGACAGTTATCTCATTAGCCAGAATTTAATGAAATGCAAGGATACACTTCTTAATTTCAAAGATTACTATAACACAAATCAGGTGTAAATCTCAGACTGACTGTCCCTTCCTTTACCCGTTTAAAAAAATGGATTCATTCTGCAACCATATAACAGAAATTCATCTGACGGGATAAAGTCCTCTACTGCTATTCTAAAGGCATTTCTCACCTGTGAAAGATAGTTTAACTTTACATTCAGTAATATTTGTGGTATTTGAGGTCTGTACAAAGTTTAAAGTTTATAACGCATCATGTGCAATACAAAAAATTGAAAAAGTCTGGTGTTGGTTTCGTTGGGGAAAGGGGTCTTGCACAAGAAGTGTGGAGCAGAACCTGGTTTCATTTTCATAGAACTGTGTGTAGATCCATAAGAATATGAGTGTGTACACTCTGTCCTGTGTAAGGCTAACATAACTGTTAAGACTAATGTAGGTTTTTTTACACAGGTGCTTATCACCATATCCAGAATCCCAGCAAACCCAGAACACTGTGTTGCCTCATAGGTTCATTTCTTTGAAAGACAGGGTGCTCAGACACGGTTTTACCATGTTTTTCATTTGCCTTTCTTTTATTACTTAACTGTTGTTGTAAATTAACTTAGTTTCCTATTGAAATCTCCATCCTGCAGTTCTCTGCATGGAAGTGTACTTCACTGAACAATAGCAGGATCTAGAGAATTCATTATGCAAAATATTTTTTCTGTGAAAAATGCAGGCGCTGTGCTCTTGTTCGTAATAGCAATTCTTTGTTTCACTTTCAAAGCAGGCAAATTTGTTAAAGATTCTTGGTCCTATATAATGTTAATGCATATAATATTATGTTATATAATATTTACTTACCAAATGCATCAGTATGGAGACATAAACACATATTTTCCCTAATGTTAGCAAATAGTAAAAGCAGTGCTTTACACTTATAGTCTATTACAAATAATGTTCCACATTTTAAGACTATGAAGTCTGTCCATGACCAACTGGATACTTTACAGAGGATGTGAACAAGAAAATACAAAGAAATTCAGAGCAAGTCTTGTATCAGGCTGGGTTTTCAGACTATGAGAATTGATGGAAGGAGGGAACATTCTTGTGCATGGTGTGGCTCAAAGTAGGGCAAGGCATATGCATATTAATTAAAGATGTTTTTATAATGGTTCCTTTTTTACTAAGAAAAGCATATTTCTATGTAGTAAAAAAAAGCAATCAGAGCTTAAAGTCTATAGTAGTCTGAAATGTGATTATTTTTTCAACAGACCAGGAAAAGACTGTCTGCTTCCAAACTAGAGTATGGCCTTTGCTTTCTGCAGCCATAATTCCTGTATCTCTTTTCCAAAGGCAACCAAAAGTTTGGCATGACTAGGTCACATCTGTTTGTCATTAGGCAGACTTTGAAACTGGACAAAGCAGACAGCTGAGCTGTGAACTTCAGGAAGTGCCACTAAAAGTGTAAAACCAGGCAAGTCAAATACTCCAAGAATAAGTGTTTACACTGCCTCATAGTATGTGGATCTACATACTTGTCCATGAGACTTTGGTATGGAAATCTGTGCTGTTGGTCCACCTCTGTACAGCAATCTGTATGAAAAAAGCTGCCTCATGTTGATTCAAGATGGTTAAGGAGGACATTCATATAGAGTCTAGGGTTTTCCATCTGTTTTAAATACCTCAGAATCTTGTCAGAATAGATCATTGCTTTTTCCTTCACTGGATCTAGCCCTGTCAGGGTGAAGTCCATGTATTGTGGCAGGGACTGTCATGTCATTTATTATATTTGTTTAGCACACTGGAGTATAACCTGACTCTGCCAGTTAGGTGCCAGTACATTAAATTGTAATAATAATAAGGCACTATGGAGAAGGGATATACTGAACAAGAATGCTGAAGCATATCTTTTTTCAGGTGAAACTTGCTGTGCAAAGTCCGATAGAGTTATTGAGCAGACAGGACCTCAGTTGTCAAGATTTTACCTTCTACGATAAACTGCATTTCTGCATTACCACCGAAAAGAAAAATTTTAAAAAATATTAATATATTTTTTCAAAAGGGTCTGGCTTGTTCACACTAGATGTAAACCCAATTTCTAATGTTATTATTTTATGCTGTATTTAATATATTGTGTGACTACACATATATTACTTGGTGTCAAAGGATGAATTGGCCCCTGGAGAATCTTGGTTTCAAGAACATCCTTTGTTACGCTCAGCTTCCCTTCAGGCAGAAACAGAGAGAGTGGGCTGCAGGCAAAAGTACTTGTAAGAAATCCCAGGTTGGGAAAATGATCTGGAGGAAGATTTGCCATACTAGTAAAAGAAAGGGGTTTGTGCTGCCATCCAGAGGGACCTTGACAGACTGGAGAAACAGGCTGACAGGAACCTCATGCATTTCAACAAAGAGAAGTGCAAAATCCTGCACTGGGGAGGAATAATCCCACATACCAGTACACGCTGTGGGCCAACCAGTTCAAAAACAGTTTTGCAGGAAAGGACCTGGGGAGCCTGGGAACCAGCTATAGGTAGGCTTGCTTGAGCAGGAAGGGGTTGGATCAGATGAACTCCAGAGATCCCTTCCAACCTCCATCACTCTGCAGTTCTGTGAAAGGCCTGCTTGACAATACCTTGCATGTCTTTGGCTGTACAAGAAATCTGACGAATCACAAACCAGGCGACGAATCTTGGCTTTCGATATCGATGTGATTGTGACTTTGGACCACCATGTATCAAAACAAAGGTCTGGACTATTAACTTAGGCTATCCTGGCTCCCTGACTTTTAGGTAAGTATGCATAAATGAGGTGGATGTGAAATCCAGTAATGGACTTTGATCTTCCAGTATATAGAAACAGGTTTTCTCAAAAGTAGATGAAAGAAATAATATTTGTAATGAAATCAGGCAGTAGAGTATATTCAAAAAGCTTTGCAGTTTTTCAGATAAAGAAATTTTCCTTGAAAATTATTTGATTTTTCCAGAAAACATTATGAATTAGTGACCTTTTCCTAGTCTTCCCAGTTGGAGGATATATAAGCATCCATGCTGGCTTGTCAGCCCTGGAGTAGTTTTAATCCATTCATCTTCTGTTTCTCACAAGGACTGCAGATAGCTTTCAAAGGAAAACTTTTATTCATGGCTTATCTCCAGTTTATTTTATTTTTGCCTTTCCAGCCACTCCTTTTCACATATCACCTTGTAACAAGTACTGTCTCCCTTTCCATGGTTTGTATACACAAGGCTCGATTGCCCTGGCTTTCAGAAGAAGTTTATTTTTCTTTAAAGACTAGACATATATGTGAAGGTGGATGAAGGCCTAGATCTCACTTTCTAAAGAAATAATTTAAGGTGGGAGATGGTGGTTATGCACTGTACTTACAGATTGAATAAAGTTCACTGCTACTCAGCTTTTTGACAACATACTTCCTTGCACAAATAAAGATTGTCTTGAAATTTATGGATCTGAATTATGCTTGATGATTACAACAGGGAACCAAGAAATTGGGGGGACTGGATTCTATTCTAATCTCTGTTGTTTAGGGCTCAAGTTGCCATTACTTTAAGAGGTACTATGTGAACTCTTAGCCTTTGGCAAATCCAAAGTAAAGTGCATTTAGCATAACCTTCTTTCATTAAAGTTTAACCTAACGTGTTTTACCTTGTGTTTGACACAAACAAAGAGTGAATAAACAGCCACCACAGTTCAGCTGATGCACAGTAGTAACTCATTAACCTGTAGGGCTCGGATGCATAACTGCTGCTGTTAGAATATATTGACTTAAGTCACTCTTAAGTTTTAGTCAGTTTCATGAAGTGACTGGTTTTGGTGAAGTTAAGACCTCTTTTTTGATGCCATATTGAAAAAAAGAAAGGCACAGATCTTTAGGAATTCAGGCAAGCCCAAATCAGTCACCTTCGATGTCTGCAAAGGTCAAATGTCTGCACACTATGGAAAATAAGCAAGCTATTTTTTTGTTTTATTTTGTTTTTGGTTTTCGCAGCTGTGAAATACAAATAACATTAATAATCACACTTACATATATATATATATATATATATATATATAAAAAAATCTTGACTGCCAAAATCTGTTTCCAATTTTTTAAAAGTCCTTCAAGATTCCTTGTAGAGACAGTCTGGAGTTTAAGTTTATTTAAAAAAATTACTTATATTCTCATACATTAACTCAGACTGAGAGCTTTTAGGAAAACCAGATTTTTTTTTTCTGAGAACTGGTAACATTTAGTACATAATACTGCGAGATTTTCAGAGGTATGTGGCTATGCAAAACTATCAGATTTTTCACTGATATCAATGATTAAACTTTAATACATTTTGGCATATGGAGGAACAAGTCCTGTGTATGTTAAATAACTGGAGTAGGAAAAATTCTTTGCAAAACAGATTTTTAGAAATACAAAGTAATTGTCTCTTCTCATCTCTTCATCCTTTACATTGATGATGCAAGAGGTGTGCATTAAACTGATGGAGCAAGTTGGAAAAATTACTTCGTATAGACAATATTCTCTTTGTGTAAAACATAGGTATACACAGAGAAGTTGTAGCAGTAGGGGTTGTGTTTCTTTAATCTGATATAATTTATTGTGCAATGTTTGAAGAATGTGACCCAGTTTATTTTAACACTGCAGATGAACATTTATATATGTCTCAAATAAATTAACATAGAACCAATCTGGACCTGCCTGCAGGAACAATTAAATAATAAAAGTCATAGTTTCTCTCTGTCTAATCTGATGTGATGAGAGACAAGATGAGGAAAGTGGTAGTTGGAAATTGAGGTCTCAGCTACCTTTTCCAGATTTGCCTCTCCTTTGTATGTCTGGAAAGATTTGTTGTTACTTTAACCTTCCTACTCAAATAATAAGGCTGTTTCTGACTTCATATTCCTACAGCTTCCAATTATGCTTATTTTCATTCAGCTAATCTTGTATTTTCTTGATAAACTAAAGCATCAGTTTTGCTTGTGTTAGGGGACTGCTGCAAACAGAGGTTAAAACATTACAATAATTATGTACCAAGCAACATCACTGGGACTGGCATAGATTGCTTGATGTTTAAAAAAAATGAATTTATGTTGGCCTATTCTATTGGCACGCAGGCAGGGGTCTTGATTTATTTAGGTGGGCTATTTAGAAGTGTCAGCTGACCAATAAGACTATCTATAAATTTAATTCTTTTAAAGGTCAGGGAGCAACACTTAGTCTTGTAGAAATTAATTTTTAGATTTCCATTGTGGCATTAATGAAGAAAAGCTGCAAGAGAAAACAGACCATTTTCAGGCATGCGATTCAGAACATTAACACCTTAATTTACATAAAATTAGTTACATACTGCTGTAGTAATTTAATTTATTTGACCAGGACTTTGCAACTGTGAAAAATAGATTCAGAAAGGCAAATCAAGACTCTTACATATTTTCTCCAAGTGGCTGGTTTCATGACAACATGAAATCAGAATGATTTAATTGTAAGACATCAAAAAATACAATATGTTGCCAAATTTGGAAAGCTCGAATTTGAAGTAAAAGACTTTAAAAATGAAAATTTAAAAACAATCCACAATCTCTGTACTTGAAATAATTGCTGTTTTTCTCATGTGTACTGAATAGGCAATAAAATCAAAAGTTGACTGTAAGATTTTGACATATGGCACTGAAAATCAGGCATGTAGTCAAAAGGCAAAAGCCTTCTTTTTGAACAAAGAAAAGACACATATGAAAGAAATGACATAACTAGGGAGGCAAATAGAGCTTTTTTGCCTTTTTTTTATATTTTCCTAAAAAAGGGAAAAAAAGCATTATTTTTATTTCTCGGCTCCTCAGTTGAAAAGAAGATACAAAATAAGCTTCTGTATCCTGAGTGTTCATCTCCTTGATTTGCAGAATCCACCCATCATCTTTCATCAGTAAAAATTAAAATCCACTCTTCTTTATCCTTTTAAAACCTGCCTTAAATTCAATTATCCACCAGGACTAAGTTGGAGTTGTACTATACTGGTGTAGTTGAAACAGTTAAAGCTGTCTGGTGAGGTTTCATTTAGATCAGCAAAATGATGGTTTATACTATTTAGTTGCTCACATTACTAGATGGAAAGGGTTACGGTTTGATTGTGTTACAATTTCACTCACTTCTCTTATTGATCAATAATTTATTCAGTACAACTCACAATTCTGAAACTGTCTGGCCTTATAAAATGTAAAGATGATTCCCCATGTCTAAGTGACCTGTAGCTTCTTCCTAGGACTCATCGGGTGCTTGGAAAGGACCCTATATATTAGCTAAAATATAAAATTTAACTTTTGAAGAATATAGGATCCTTGTCTTTGAGCAATTCTAATATCAAGCCTGACACTTTAGATAGGAAGTTATACCTCATCCTTGTTTTGCATTTTTCATTAATCCTCCGGCAAAAGACTGGATAGTTCTTGCCACCTGTTAATGTAGCATTTTCTTGCTGTCACAGTTCAGAAAAGTGCTCTGATCTTTCCCAAATCTCTACCAACTCAGATACAAATCCATAGTCCTTTGCATCTTGAGGTGGCCAGTGTATGGACAGAAGCAGTAGCCGTGTGCAGCCAGAGGCCACATCCCCTTTTGCTCTTTGCATTTGTGAAGCTCAGTTTTGGACCGATAGTGTAGGTTTGGAGGCCTAAAGTGTATATACTTTTGTCCCAAAGGCAATAAAAGATAATTTTATCTCTTTTAACTTGCTCTGAGGTGATGCATTCCTACTTCTGCAAATCACCAAAGAAAGGGCACTTCTAGGGACACAAGAATTTTTAAAAAATATTCTCCAGTTCAGAGTGGGAAAGTTTTTAAAGTTGTAGGAACTGGCACACTGATATAATTATGTCTGCATTAGAACTTTCACCAATGTGAATGAATCATCAGATAAAAAACTACACCCAGAGCTCGTGTAGTTGCACTGCTGCAACTTGCAGGTAAAGAACCGGCTCTCACAAAATGAAATACTTGCATTTTACTAGTCACAATAACGTGTTACAAATATCAAATCAGTGACGGAACTACCTATCCCAAAAGACCTAAGTTCAGGACAGGTTCAAAGGCAGAAAGGATGGTTTCTTTGGTGATCTACTACTGTGTAGCTCCTTAGCTGTATCATTTTATAGCAAACCCCAAAATTTCCATAAAACTTGATGAGCTAAATAAAGAAGTACAAATTGCTGCATTATATATCAGTCTTGTCTGGATTCCATCCTACAAAATTTCCTTGATAGTGAATCCTGTGCATTTTTATTCATCCTCAGAAAGAACACAGCCTTTTGGAACGTTCTTATTCTGCCCTTGTAGTCCTCATAAGCAAGGAAGACTTGGATATTTCAAAGCTATACCCCCAAAATTATAGTTTTGAATACATTAATAAGTAAAGTGCTATTCAAGTGATTTTTAGCTAGTATTCATTATGTTCTAAATAATGGGCCACATGATACTGATGAGCCTCTAATGATTTTCAACATTTTCAAGATTTGACCTTCTTACATCAGTTGTGGCTCTACCGCGGTCTTTATACGTGGAATAACTGCACATTAATGGAGGATTAGATTTACAGTACACAAACTACTGTGCATTAAGTTCCTTTGGAGATGTCCTTAAAACTCACTGGGTACAATGAAATCTGCGTGGCTTTCCAAATGGAATAAGCTGCTCACACAGAGGCACACCTACTGCACACACACAGGAATGCCCAGATGCATAGTTGCAGAGTAACTATTGTTTGGTGGCCTGTTTTTCCCTCATAGGCAGGTTCCCAGGAAATGCCCAGGATGTAAACTGGCTAAATTTAGAGCAATAAACCTATACAGTATGGCGAATAAAAAAACCTTCCTGGTATTGTGAAATAAGTTGTTTCAATTTGTGTCAGCTGCCTGACTTTTCCTGAGTATGAAGTATCTTCTAATATACACAATGGTATGGATCTAGTCTTCATTTCTCTATGATCACATAGTTAAACATTATGACTATGAGCCATTTGCAAGAAGCAAACAGATTCGCTGTTATTCCTCTGACATGATACCTCAACACAAGAGCTTCTCAGAAGTCAGATAGTGAAGTCAGGTATTGTCAGTGTCTGGTCTAGTGCTTTGTAACATGTTAAAATGCTTTCATACCTGTCTCAGAAATCTACCTTTATGTGACCAGTCAGGCTTGCTGTCCAGTGGGCATTACTCTGCAACCACTTCTGCCCAGAGAAGAAAACTACTAAGCTATGTTGCTATCCCTGTCATACCAGTGTCACTTGTCTTGGATGGATTCACTTGAAGGTGCTTATTCTCGTAGGATGAACTACAAAGAGGTGCATCACTTTTGAAGCTGTGAAGTGCAATATGGTCTCTGTTAAATAGCGATATTAAACAGTGATGAGTCTGTTCCTCACTGGAAAGCATATATCATTAGTTCAGTTCCCCGGATATCTGAAAAAATTTGTTTGCAGAGTTCTTAAATCTTAGCATGAGTAATAGCACCTCCTCAATTGCTAATTCTGAAACCACCTTAATGAAAAAACATGAAGAACTGCTCAGATATTTTTAACAACATCTGTTATAAAATCAGGACAGTAACAGTTCAGATACTCTATGGCGGTGACGAGGGTTTGAATGTGCTATGCGTACGAAGTTAAAACTAGGTCCTGGATGAATATCAGCTTTCTAGCATGACAAGAAAACTGTTAAAGTATTTTTGGTTTTCATCAAATACTCTGAGTGGTCTTTTTAATTAATAGACTTGTAAGAATAGCATATGCAGTGAACTAAATCATGCAAGAATATACGGAAGTCCTTTTGGAAGAACACCAGATAAAAGAGTACATTTGATTAAAAACAATAGATGTCCATTGTGCCAAAAGATGAAAAAATGGAATAGAAATTTGAATGGATAAAAATCTTAGTTTTAATTTTTTTTTTCAGTCTACGAGATTAAAACTCATTTCATAAAACAGCGGAGGATCTAAGTGAATATCTGCTAAAAGAATAGATCTGTGGAAGTAATATTGTATAATTTTTGTGCAACAAGGATATCCATTTAATAGGTTTCCACACCAGCTTTGATCACATTTGGAATTATTCTGCTTTTTGTTACATTTTCTCTGTTATTTTTTAAACTTTTTTATGCTTTCTTTGAAATATATGAACCTTTTAATGTATGGATAATTTATTCAGCTCCTAAATTTAAATGCCTGGTGGGCGTAATTTTCCTATTTTAGTTTACTTCTATAGCTGCCTTCACTTTGTCTGGAATATATTATTCATTGTCTCCAAATTATAACAGGACTGACGTGTTAGAATATAACTCCTTAAATTCATTTCAATATTTTAACTATTTGCATAACAATCCAGGGGGGCAGGAAGCTTCTCTGGCAACCTCTTTGTCTCAAATAAATTGTCAGAGACTTCTAATGTTGTTAAATGTGTTTTCAGGAAAGTGCAACATATTTTAATATGACCTTAAGGATATGAACACAAAGATATCTGTGCCAGTATTGTGACTTTTTTTGTAATTTGAAAATGTTCTCACAAATTATGGGTTATTAAGTCTGTATAAAGTTGTAGTTCTCAAGCGGGCCAAACTCTTCATTGACGTAACTAGAGGGTCTTGCCAGAGTCAAAACTGATAGGATTTCTTTTCCAGATTAAAGCACACTTTTAAGTGGTTCTTAAAACATATTCCATTGGATCACAATGTTACTTCATTATAAAAGCTTTATTGTTTTAGGAGACGAAATGCAGTCCACCGCACTGGGCCACATGCAAGGTGCTCTTGCACAGCACGTGATGGAAGGAGTTCAGCAGAAGTGCAGTTCACGGAGATGCAAAGTGAAACTCATTTTGTACTGGGCAGGGGTGGAGTGGGGTGATGAATAACGACTCAACGAACTTTATTTCACAGGATAGCTCTTGATCTGAGAGACGTAACACGACCTTGACTCTGTTGGGGGTTTCCGCCAGCACCTTTTCCTTTAAGGGAACATCCCAAAGTGACAAAAAAGGGTTGTTTTAAAACACAACAACAAAAGCAAAACACCACCCCTGCCTCTTTAAAACTAAATTTTACTTGGACATAAACCTGAAGAACAAACGTAAAGAAAATACAGAAGGAGACAGAGCCTGAAAGAAATCTTTCCTCCCTGACAGTTGCGGGGGTTGAGTTTTCTCTTCTTCTGTGTGACTCCTAGTCCAGTGTCTGCTTTTCCATCTCTCTGCCTCTTCAAGGAGAGATTTTCTTTCAGTCCTGAGCTCCCTGAGCCACACGCTGCCTCCCTTCTGCTCTGTGGGCTGACATGGGGTCCTGAGCCAGGGGCAGGGTGGGGGCCCGGGGGCAGCTGGGCAGGGGCAGTCAGGGCTGTGAGTGCCCTCAGGGCCCCGGTTGTTTCCAGCATGAGCAAGTTTCCTTTGGCTGCCTCAGGACGCCCTTTAAGGGGAGTGTAAGAAAGGCACGAAACAGGTGCCAACTGGAGAAAACGGAAGACGAAGACCTGGCTTGTGAGGACCTGTCAGTGTACTATGGGACTTGCCTGATAGATTTTGTTGCAAAATTTTGTGCAAGGCTCTAGAAAACAAGATATATATGTATAGTGTAAAGCATGCTCACTGTTTATACTAAAAATCAGATGTCATAGCTGTGCCAAGACCCCTTGTTTATACAGCAGTTCAGGAGACAGAGCACTTGACCAAGCGGTAGTAACATTGGTGTAGTAGATCTTTCAAATTCACTTCGCTATTTGTGACAATACTATTGATATTAGGCCTGGAAAAGAGGCTCTGGAATATTCTGCAACCTTTTCTGGTGAAACAGATCTACTGCTCAGAAAGAAACAGAGGATTCACAGAGCTAGGGGAAGGGAGCAACAGAGGCCATGTGTCTGCAGAAATCCTGATGATGCTCTCCTGGAGACTTACTGCAGGATCTGCTTAGATCCTGCAATAAAGACCACACTTCTGTAAATTAAGCTATGTGAGGATGCCTTTGCAAATCTAATCTGAAGTGCCTTTCGCACTGTAGGGAACTGAAGCTGGGGTCATCCAAATCCTAGACTAGACCTTTAAATCTCTTTCACATCTGGCCATGAGGAACCTCAAATGTTGAAAAATACAATGCTATACCATGTAAAGAAAACCAAATTATATGTCTTCTAACTAAATATAAGTGTTCTAGTGGATTTATAAACTTAAAATAGAGAAAAAGTCGGTTTTGAGACATGACATAGCAGAGTAGAGTCATGGTAGGCAACTATTTTTTCTAGACACTGAAGTAATCAAAATTACAATAATCATGAAAGAAGTAATAGTTATCCCAAAACAATATTAAAATCAACAATAGGATGAGATGTGTCTTTATTTATAGTCCCATTGGAAAACTGGGAATTTTGCCTAGTTTCAACGGGGCATTTACTGTTGGTGCTTTTTTAAGATTTGTCCAGTCTGTGAAATCGTTTAGGCAAAATATCTGTTGGTGATTTTATTACTGTCCTACTTCCTAATCTCATTGGACACTAGTTAACCCCCAGCTTTTCTGGGAATGGCTTCTGCTATAACTATCCTTTTAATTTCTCTGAAAGAAGCTATTTGACAGGAGAGAATGGGTGCCAATCACACAAGAGAGCCGTAGGCCATGTAGGTATCTCCTTTGCTATTCCTATCACCTCCTCAGCCTACTCTACTCCCTCTGCCTCTCTCAGGAAACAGGTTTCTAACCAGAATTCCTTTTTATAGAGGAGACTGGTTCCACTACATGAACATGACAGTATAAATAAGCACATGGAGCTTCAAAAGAGAGCAACTGAGGCATCAGAAAAACCTATCTCAAAAAGAGTGGGACTAGTCAGCATAATCGGTTAACTCATAATGATTAGAGTTTCATGAGTATGAACACTATTGCAATTTTGACTCTGAGATTAAGAAAAGATTGCTAACTATATGCAGAGCTTTTTCTGAATGTTAAAGAAATATCTATTTTCAGTTTTGAAACATATGAAGTTTTTATAGCAGTAAAACTGTAGAAATTTATTGAAATGAAACTTAGTTTATAAGTTGAAAGTTTGGGCAACTGCATTTAAACTTCAGCACCAAATATAGGATTATAATTATTAAGCCATTTTTCATGGGTGGGGTAGAGGGGATGTATTTCAAAAACAGCTTAACCTTTCTTTTCTCAGCAAAAGAATAAAACAGCTTAATTAAAAAATAAAATATTTTTTCTTAGTGTGATCTTAATAAGAACATTAGTTTTGGAGTTTTGAAGAAGAAATGCTCTAAAATAGGTTATCAAAATTTAAAGTAAAACAGTCCACAGCATTTTTGCTGTTATTTTTAATGTAGTCTCCTGCAAGGATCAAAATGCCTCGTCCATCTTACAGTCCTGGTGGTCCCTTTCTAATCCTTCCCAGTCTACCCAGAAGGTACATTGTTTCAGTGCAATAGACGTTTAGCCCACCTAAAGAGCTTTGATATAAAGTTGAGAATTTTTTCGTATTTTTAACATACCAGGCGGCTATCTCTTAGTTTCAGAATATCATGTTAGATACGACTCCTGCAATACCACTGGTCCTGAACTCTTGATTCATAGTGGATCTCGTGATATTTGATATGCTTTGTATGAAGTCATAAAAGCAAATGACATGTAATAGCAAGTGCCTGAAATCTGAAGATTTTGTATTTTTAAAGTCTAGATCTTCCATCTCATGCACCCATGAAGTAAAGCTTGAAATGTTAGAACTGAAGGCTCAGATCCCAGAAGACAAATATAAAAACTTCCAACAGGTTAATTTCTTTCTGAATATTGCTGGTTCTAAAGTAAATTTTTTGCTTTGAAGGGCTTGACACTTATTTAATATATTGTATTAAAGTTATCATCATGACATTGCTGCAGGGACAAAAATTGAGCTGAAGGGAATTTTGAACAGTCGTTTAAGATAGTTCACATAGCCAAAGCATGACCAGCTACACCTGAACTACTCTGCAAGAGGTCTAACCAAATTCAGCATAGTAATACTATAATGTCAAATAGTGCTTTGTTCTTTGTGACATAGGAAAACAGTTCCTACTTGAAAAGCATATTAACTCAGTGCTAGCAGGGAACATGGAATTAGGACTGTTGTGAACATGTTCTAGAGATAAATGCAATACGTGGTAAGAATACTGGTGTTATTTGGTCCTTGAGGGAGCAATGGTAAGCCCGTGAATGGCAGCAGATCAAGCAGTGCATTTGGAACAGGTAGAACTAACTCTTGGAGAGGATAATGCTGAAGCCTGCCGTGGATGACTGGCCCTTGAGCAAGATGTAATTCAGATGCACATAGATCAAACATTATGATAAGTGTGAAGCAAGTTGGGAGTGATTGTCTTTGCTAGTTGGTAAAGAACCCTGCCTTGCAATTTGTTGAGGATGTTGCCAGATGTGGCAGCTGCAGCTGCATTTCAAACAGGGGATGCCTCTCTCTGAAGCTAGAGAAAGCTTTTGTCACTCTCTAGCAGGTAGAAGAAAGTGGGTTCTTATAGCAATGGATCTTGCCATTGCAGCTTCTCCCCAGTTCGCAAGCGTGAGCATACTGGCAGATACAGCCTCCTATTAAATTAAGAGAAGAGTAAGGAAATGGTATAATATTGGCCCTTAATATTTTCCTGCAGTTATGGTCTGTCCTCAGCCTGCTCCTCCATCTAGCTGTGCAACTTACCATGCATATTTGGTCTGATCTGCAATTAGACATGGTCATTCTGTGGTCTAAGAGAATTGTCTTGCATGGCTGGAAGAAAGTGAAGGTTTGGGGTTGTGAGTGCTCATGAAACCCTTCCATTTCAGTGCAGTTACATAGTTACGTGACCAAATGAGTTTTTGTTAGTTAGTTAGTTAGTTAGTTAGTTAGTTAGTTAGTTAGTTAGTTAGTTTTCTTGTAATTCAAAACTGAAATGTAAAACTGATGCAGCTGCCCTACATCAACTATTTTGGTCTCTGTATGTAGCCTTTCCCCCCTGATTAAAACACAGAGGGATGAAAATGTATATTTGAGTCTCAAGTTTTGGGGAGCAGGATCCATATCCTCAAAATTACAGGGAGGCTGACATGTGGTTTAATCATTGAACTGGGAATTGTGAGGACTGGGTTCACTATATTCTGTGTGACATTATGGAAATAGCTTACTCATTCTGTGCCTTAGTTTTCATCATTAAAAAGTGAGCAATAATAATACTACTACACTTTTGTTTTGTCTGTATTCTAAGTTCTTTGAATCATTGGTGGGCTGTTTCTGGTTTTGCATTTCTAAAAATCCCAAAAGGCACATTATCTGTTTGACTGTCTTGGCAGTTCCATAAGGGAAATAATAATAAAACATTAAAACCAATCTTTTAAAGTCATTACTAAGAAAAAAGTAGGAAACTCATAAGTAGAACATAAAATAAAAGCAATTAAGTGATACAGGAAGATTCTTTTCATTTTATATGCTTTACTTTTTGGAAAGCAAAAATGAATGAAAGCTAGGAATAATATCTGAGAAAGACATCTTGCAAAAAGGTAGGAGCAAAAATTTTAAAAGAAACTGAGGAAGTGGTGATTTGCAGTAAGCCTTGTATTCGTTTAACTCTGAGACGATACACATTAACTGTGCAATTTCAAATTATCTAAAAGGAGATGATTACCAGGAGCACAGTAGGACATTTAAATTGTACTCACTAATTATATTTTGTTACAAATTGTTGGTTTGCCAAGTACACCAATCTGGTTGGGTGAATGCGAGAGAGTGTGCAGTGCATTATAGTATTGATAGAAATATTTAGTGATCTATTATCGTATTCTAAGTGACACTAGACTTGTTGATGGTTTTGTAGTGAACATGTCCCCTGCTATACAGTAGCTATCTGTAACCCGCTGGTTTGAAATGCCTTGGCAAGTCACACTGTTGCAGCAATCATACATTGATCTGATCTACAGAGGCAGTGGGTCTAAGTTCTGTTGATTATTTGTCTTACTTAGCAGTAAGTTAAGCAGTGTGAAAAACTGTGCAAATGCTCTTTTGGGTCATTATGTTATTGTGCATCATCTACAGTATATTAATATATTTTGAGCTTGTGTACACGTCTTGTTAAATTTGTTTGTTTTCAACAAATCATTTTTGAAAACCGAACACTTTATCACAACTGCTTCTTAAATCTAACATGTTTATCATAAAGTATTTTATTTATTGAATTTTATTTGGCATCAAGAGAGACAGACATGAATATAATGTTTAAAAAGATGTCTATTGATGTGAGAAAAATGCAAGCCGTGTGGTAGAAGCTCAGTGAGTGGGAGAAATGTAAATGTTTTCTGCATTTTATCTCACATGACAGAATGCATTATGGTCAAAATAGTGTCTTCTCAGAGACACAGGTTTCTAACATCTGCATAATACACACTTTTATGTAAGCTCTTTATTCTGCATGCAATTGATTAGTTAAATGCCCCACAGTCTCATTTATAAGACCCTCTTTTATGTCATCACCTTGTATGGGTTCTGTACCTTGGATACATATAACCCAATTATAATTACCATGACAATATATAATACCTTTTTGAAACCCTCCTCATGTGATACAGGGGTGTGGCATATACTGATGTCAGAAACAAGCTATTTTCATCAAACAATTACTTGTCTTTGACACAGGCCTGGGTTTCCCACCAATTAGTACAAACGGCAGGGTGCATTTCCAGAATTTTGCAGACCCAGCAGCTCGTGCTATTAAGTGGAATTTAGGATATTTAAATAAGTTCCAATACATATTCTGGTTTCTTAGTTTGGTGAAATCAATAGCTGATTTTTGTCTGTGACTCATTTCTGACTCAACATAATACACATAGCTTAACGGTATTACGAGATTTATTCTTCCTGTTAACAAACAGTTTTAGTCTTAATTTTAGTCTTTCATACCTGATGAGTGTTATTAACAGCCATTGAACAAGTGCTCGAAGTTACAATATCCTCTGCAGTAGTTCAGCTATTTAGCCAGGACACATGATGTTAACAATTAACACAGACGATTCTGTAGCACAGCCTTCTTCTAATCAGATATGCAAATACAAAACTAGCACGTTGGTCAGATTTTAATGGATTTCCATATATTATGAGTAGCTATAAAGAAGTTGGGCTCAGGTGTCCTTCTCTACTGTGCCATGAAATCATCTTAGAAACGCCTTCAGATGTTATGGATCTTAGTTGCACAGCCAGCGATATGAGTCAGAATAATTTAATGCTACTGTGGTCAATTTTGCCACAGTGGCCGGCAGTGCTGAAGGGCTAGTGCCTGATCAAAAGCCATCAAAACTCAGCAGAGACTCCTGTTTGTGAAAACGGGCTTTCAGTGTGTCCCTGAAAAAAAAAAAAGAGGGGGGTGGGGAATGGCATAAGAACATTCTACAGACTTCTTCCCAGGGGTACTGTGGTCCGCATTCAGGAGGGTTGTTAGTAGCTCAAACTGGCATGTTTAATTGTAAACTGAAAAGACTGAATAACAACTGTGCAGTTTCACGTGGGCATCTCTTTGATGGATCAAACCAACCACACTTGTCAACACTGTAGATGTGTTCAGATGTCTAGTGTGTTCTTACTGCTCTTTCCCTGCTTCCGTCAACCCCGGTTGTGTTTTGTTATAGTGCTGCGTTAGTTTGCTTTGAGTTTCTTATTTTTGCTGCATGTATTTTCTTGGAAAGTTTCAGTTAATTAACTTGGGTTCATTTTTCCACATCCCCATTCTTCCACACTTTGTTTAAGTGCCATTGAGGTGAGAAAAGACAGCCTAGACATGCAATGGAGTTCCTAGCTGGTCAGAAATCTTGACGCCCAGATGTGCA